>NW_021703778.1:78663487-78909884 GCF_005190385.1 Monodon monoceros | reverse complement strand
CCTCCTCCTCCCCCTCCTCCTCCTCCTCTTCCGTGTCTTTAATTGCTGCCTTAGGCAGTCGGAATTATCTGCCAGGAGAGAATTCCCCTCCAAGAAAATGCAGCCTCCCTAAAACTGCTTTTGATTTGTAATGGAAACTACTCGGTAGCTAGGACAGGGGCTGATAACTCAGTTCCCACAGCTCATTAAAGCAAAGAATTTTAATAAGTATTTCTGCCTTTTGCAGCCCAGGTATTTGGAAGTCCAGACTGCAGTCAGGCAGCTCTTCTCTGGATTTCATTCTCAAGCCATAAGGCATGCAATGCTTTCTGCTACTCTTGGTTCGAAACAAGTCCGAAGCAAGTTATTTCATCCGTGATTCTCTCAGTCTCCCACCCCAGTTTCAGAACTGCCATCATGTCCAGCCAATGCCGTATATAGTATGGTCAAGTACCTTTCTCCCATAACGATTTCCCTTCAAACAGTTAAATCTTTGGTTTTACCTGAGTTTAACGCAGTGTTTTTAAAAAAAATTTCTGTGACACTTGCTAATTCTCGTTTAACCATGGCTACTAAAATTTGTTTTGCCCTTCAAAACAAAAGAACAAGGTGAATTATATTTGTAATCCCTCAAATAAAGAAAATGTTCCATTGTTTGGGGGGGAGCATAGTCTCAAAAGAAAGGCCTGGAAAATTCTCTTCCATCTCTCCCTGTCCTTCCATTATCAGTTTCTACCCAGGACTGTATCACTCCCCACTTCATGTCCTGCCAGGAACCCCAGTCCCCACCCTTCTACGAAACAGAACTCTTAAAGGTCACGCCTGATTGCCTAATCACAAATCCAGTGGCCCTTTCTCAGATTTCGTTCCTGATGGCTCAGCAACATCTGACCCCATGGACTCCACTCCTTGAAATGCTGGCAGCTTCTTCCTAATGTGTCTGGTCTTTCCTCAGCTCTTATCCTTCCTGTTCTATCAAGAGGCAGTCTGGAGAAGCAGTTAAGAGTGTGGGCTCTGCCCAAAGGGTGAATCCTGGCCCTAGCCCTTGCTAACTGTGTGACTTCGCAGGAGTGATTTACAACCCTGTGCCTCAGTTTCCTCCTCAGTAAAATGGGAAGAAGAAGAGTGGCTATGTCATAAGGCTGTCAGGAAGAGGATGAAATGAGTGTGCCTAGAAAACAGTAAGCACTCAGTCAGTGTCACCTTTTATCATTATAACTTCCTGTTTGGATGCCTTTGGAGACTCTCTTGTAGCTGCAAGATAAAACCGTAACTTTAGCACCTGGTTAGTTTGCTTCCTGCCCCGACCCTTTCCAGTGTGTGCCCACTTCCGAGCCTTTGCTCTGCCCTTCCTTCCCTGGCCAGAGGAGGGAAAGAGAGCTGAGGGCTGTGTCTGCCTGGAGGCTCTGAGCACAGACCGCCTTGTAATGAAAGACATCCTCCCTTGGGCACCAAGCCTATCCCTCTCAGGCAGATTATAAATTACTTAAGGACACCAGCTGTGATTTATACTTAAAAAAAAATATACGCCTCAACATTTAGCACTATACTTTACACATAGTAGGAATTTAACTCATATCTTTGGACTGCCAAAACATTATAGGTTTTCTTAGTCCTTCCAAAATCCTTTTTCCTCCTACACTGAAACTTCTATTGATCAGTCCTAAAGCCCATTTAAGCTTTATATGGGAAAATTGAGTCAACACCACAGGGCGAGTTAACCACTTCAACGTTTTTGGAATAAGGAGGGATATACAGAAATCATTAAAACAATGGGATCACAGGGAGTAATTTAATGCTTTTTAAAAGGAGTTTGAAATCCTACCAACCCATGAAGCTGTTAGGATTTTATAGTGTGTGGAGCTTTTTTCTGTCCTCACACCATCACTCCCAAGTAAAGTGAGCTCTGAGGGTATAAGTGGAAAATCTTCAGACCTTGTCACAGGCCTGCTCCTGAGCCAGTGCTCTAGTCCTGTTTTCTTTCCCCTTACTACCCAGGTGAAGAGGACATTGAGGTTGAATGAAGATCAAAGGAAGGGCTGCCTACTTAAAAAAAAAAAAATTAATCCCATTCCTGACGTTCTTCGTTCTTCGCTGGCATGGCAAATATTCCATCAGTTTCTGCTGTGTATCTGAGGTCGTGTACAGTCACAGAGCTGGGCTACCAATAAAACCAATAGAATTTGTGCTCCCCTGGAAGCCTTAAGGACCATGTTCTTTGCATCTTGAGATTCTATAGCAGGGTTTTTAAGGACCAGCACTTTTGGGACCGGATAATTCCTTGTTGGGGGGAGCTGCCCTGTGCATTGTAGGGTGTTCAGCAGCATCCCTGGCCTCTACCTATTAGATGCCAGTTGCACTACCACCCTCCCCCAGTTGTGATAACCAAAAACGTCTCTACACATTGCCAAATGCCCCCCTGGGAACATTTGGCATCTCCCATTTGAGAACCGTTGCTCTATAGAATCAATCAAGAAAACTCAGCATCTTACCATTTTGTAGAATACCAGAGTGTAGACAGTTGGGGGCAATTGAAGATAAAGATTTTAATAGCTATGAAAGGTAAATTTGGGTTTGAAATTACTAACACAGAGAAAATTTAGTGTTAATAAGCAGTTATAGATTCTATCATAAATAAGAAGTAAACAAATGAAGCAGTTACAGAAATTGAGACCATTCAGGTCTGAACACAGCAGCACATTCTAGGACTGTTTCAATCATCCTTGGAGTATTTTTGTTGGAATTGTATTTAAGTGCCCCACATACTTTTAGGCCTTTGACAGTAAGTATATTAAGCCAAAAATCATTAATATTTCTAGTGAAATCTTGGTTGATTACCAATGGAGAAAATTATATTTGACCTAAGGTAGGCTGGCTCTCTTCACCAGAGTCTGCTTCTGATCACAAACCTGCTTGAAAACAGCACTTTCAGGCACTTCAGGGGCGAAGTAGGAATGACAAGGCACTTTGGGCTTTGGTGAAGGGCAACAATTGATCAGCGATCTCCATGGCTATTAGAAAATTTAACTGTATACTTGTGATTTGAAACCCACCTCCAACTGACAGTCACCATTGTGTTCTTTCTAAATGCAGTAGCTAATTTGCATGCCACACCCCAAAACTGAAAGTAATAGTTAAATATACAGCTTTCTGAAAAATGTTAAGGCTCCAACCTTAGGAGAGACCTGCTTTGGTCAGAGATCACATTTGGTGTATTAATTGCCTTTGAAAAGGAAAAACATACACAAGAAGACCCCAAGATGCTCACTACCCGAGAGTAGAGAAATAAGCCTTGTGCAGTTTCTTGAATCAAGAAGGTCAGGTGGAATTACTGATTCCACAGGTAATTGTGATCATCTTCAATGTTCCAGACTTGTGCTAATAGGTGGAAGGAACTCCAGTGTCGTGTCAGTGCTGTGGACTGGATGGGGACCCCCAAAATGCATATGTTGAAACCCTAACCCCCAGTGTTATTGTATGTGGAGATAGGATCTTTAGGAGGTAGCTGTCTGCAAGCCAGGAAGAGAGCTCTCACCAGAACTAGACCATACTGGCACCCTGATCTTGGACTTTTCAGTCTCCAGAACTCTGAGGAAATAAGTTTCTGTTGTTTAAGCCATGCAGTCTATGGTATTTTGTTATGGCAGCCCGAGCTGACTAATTCATCCAGCATCCTCATTGTACAGATGAGGAAACTGGACCCAGAGAGGTAAACGACTTTCCCACGGTCAAGCTACTAGTTAATGGTAGAACTGGAACACAAAACCTAGGTTTCCTGACTCCTAGTCCAATGTCTATTCCCCTTTCCCCACTGCCTTGGGTCATATAGCACTTTTATTCATTATCTCTAGAACCCGTGGCTCATCACAGTCTTTATACTTGCCCTGTTTATCTCAGCATTGTTGTGAGGATCAGTGAGATGGTACAAAAAAAGGCAGTTTAAGTTTCTGAACTACAAAATATTTTACTAATATAAATATCATACTCAACTCAGATTGTGCCTGGATAGCAGGAATCTATTTGGCTCTGAAAATTGTAAGTTGACCTCTAGTCAAGTCGGAACTTCTGTGAGGTAGTATTAGGCTAGGAGGTCTCAGGTAGGGGGGCTGGCCCTTAGCTTTAGGGAATGAATCAGAGGACGGAGAAGGCAGAAAGAGGTAGGGCACCTGGTTCAGTGGTGTACCATCTCAAAGAACAGCTGAGAGCAAGACAACTGCTCTTTTTTGTTGAATTGTAAAAGTTGTGGGTGATGTGAGTTTGCCTAGTAAGAGAAATGTCCCTCTTATAAGGACAGAATATCAGAGCTGAAAGAGAGCTTGTGGTACCATTTGGAGTTCCTGGTGGTAAACAACAGAACAGTTTATGAACTACAAAATATTTTATAAATGTAAATACAACCATTCTCAACTTTTATTTATTGAAAATATATCATGAAGGAATATGCTTATCTGAAAGTAACAGAAGGTCTGAAAAACAGTGGCTTGAATAGGTAAATAACTTATTTTTATTGTGTAAGAAGTCTAAAGGTGGTGGTCCAGGCTTGCCTTGCTGCTCAGAGATATCATCAGAGGCTAGGGTTCTATTTAGCATTTTGTTCCTCGTGGTCATGAGCAGCTGCTTCACCTCCAAGCATTTCATCTGTATTCCAGGCAGGAGGAAGGAGAGGGACAAATGTGAAGTGCAAAAGCTTTCTCCTCTCCAGGTTTTGCCTTCATTTGGGGGAAGGGACTTATTCCTTTATTTTAATAATCAGAACTGTATCACATGACCACTTCTTAATGCAAAGGCATCTGGGGATTCAAGTATTTTGCTTTCTAGCTTCTAGGGTAGAGGGAAACAAGGGAGAAAGAGTTTGAATGGGGCTTGTGAGTCAAGTTAAAATAACTATCACAGAAGAACATGGCATTTCTGCAGAATCATAGGGGGCTAGAGAGCCAGCCTCAGCAAATAAGCAAGGTGGCCAGGCACAGCTCAAGGACACTGGGCACTCCTGTACTCTTCTAGGCTGGTCACTTCCAGTCAGCATTCATGCCATACCCCTGGACTTCTCATTCCACCACAGCTAGACTTTTGCATTCTTAAGGATTCAAAGTCCTCAGCTGAGCCTGGGTCACATTTCCATGCTGTAGTATATGGGAGGGGTAGGGAATGAGACTATGTGCCCTCCTCTTGGGCTTCCACGATGGACCAGGAGGGAGTCTGCCTGCATCCCATCTTGGAATTCCTCCAAAACGAGAGGATACTCCAATGCTTTGTAGCCACAAATATTCACCATCCCCCTATTTTATAGATGGGGACCCTGGAGCCCAGAAGGAGGAAAGGGCTCAGGCTGTACCACTGAGTGGGTGAAGGGCAGAGGCGGGGTTTTGTCTTATCCTCGTGCACCTGATCTGGTTGGTTCCAGGGAGGCGGCTCCCCTCAGAGTCTTCCCCTCAGAGTCCTTGACATTCCCTAAGGTGAGGGGATTTGTCCTTGGAGGCAGCCCCTCCTTTTCCCAGCAGTCCGTGGGCAGTTCCCTTTCTCTCCCTAGGACCTTCCCAGCGGCTCCTTCCTCTTTGTGTAATGTCTTCCTTTCCAAAAGTAAGAACTACCCTCCCACCTTGCAAACAACACTTAGGACTCTTCTAAGAGAATACTGACTGGGACTTTTTTTATGAAGATACTAGGTGGTACGTATCCCCACCTTCTAAAGAGGAACAGCTAGGCACAACCGCTCAAGATTTATGTAAAGGTGGTTGAACTTTTCTGGCTGCCATCACCCACCTATATCGCCTGTGTGAAGAAAAGACTAGACATTCAAGGAGAGTTGATTCCCTGGGCAGAGTGTGAGGGACAGTGCAATGGTGGGGGGTGGGAGAGCGGGGAGAGCCTTGATTCCTCCCAGCCAAGGGAGAGGGCTCCCAGAGCACCATCAGTTTGGTGCCCCTGACTCAGATCCTTTGGAGATTCCCATAAGGCCTTTTCAGAAGCCATAGCTGCATCCCACGGCACATTCGGCATTTGGACACCAGCCCAGAGAATGCTGTCAGCCAAGGGAGATCTAGAAACAGTCAAGTGCAGAGACTTTAGTCCCTTGACTTCAACCCTTGACAACTCCCCCACCCCAGGCCCACCAGTGATCCTGGGAAGCCAGAGCCATGGAAGAAGGGGAGGAGGAGAGAAAGCAGATTTCACCCCCTTCCCCATCACAAGACCTCAAGCTGTGAGCCATGATCACAGGCTGAGCCACGATCAGGGGAAGAGCTTTGAGCTGGATGTGAGATTGAAAACTTGATTTAGACCAGATGAGTTTTTTTTTTTTTTGAAACACCTGAAAATTAGTCTTAATGGCTGAAATGAGGTGGTTCTCCAAAGTGTAACCAGAAAGCTATAGTCTGTTTGAAGGCAAAGGTTGGAGAGAAATAAAGCTGTTTCTAGTCGTAACCACATTCAGGCTGTTGTTACTCTCCTTTTCCAAAGATAACATTCCAACTTTTGAGAAGAAGCACGGGACTAAGGTATGAGGATTTCTGGAGTCCAGCCCCAGCTATTCCACACGCTAGGAGGGCAGCTCTAGAACAGTCACTTTACTCTCCTGGGTCTTGGCATCCTCTTCCCAAATGATGGGATTGTGCTTTGTGGTTTATGTGTCCCAGAATAATTTCTCTACTCCTCTGAACCGTGCAGTGACTTAAAACAGCAGGACAAAATAATTCGCACAGTGAGTTTGCTTTTCAAATTGTACTTCGGTTCTATTTGTTGGAAGACTCAAGCATAGATGAATGGCATTTGGCAGGAGAAAACCTTAGTACACCCGAAACCCTTAATTATACACGATAGGCAGCTCTGTAGCTTGGTCTGTGTCAAAAGATGCCACATTATCAAATGACACATGGTAGAGATATTCAGAGTTTTTGCAACAGCTTGTTCATCTGTAGCATGATTGGCCTGTGTCAGGTAGCATCCACGTTTTCACCTGAGTCTGCGTTTGAAAACCTGAGGGCTCCTGTATTTAGATTAAAGGCCTCTTGTCTGGTTCCTGTGGAGATGGGTCCGTTGAAATTGATGACACTCAATAGGAAGTTTGGGGCCCATAGCTAGTGACACGTATTTATTTCCAGAGTTTGTATGTAGTTAAATATTATCACCACACTAGGTATAAGTTTTATACACAGCTCTTTATGTATTTTATTACATATGTAATATATAAAAATCACACATAAGTAATACATAAATTAGAAATACTTTTCCTGCAATAAGAAAATCATATGTAACCCTAAAGATAATTATTATTCCCCTTTTGTTCCTATCCTTTCAGACTTGTTATACATGTATACATATATTAATTATCTTTTTCTTTTCATTATTATTTTGGTAAAATACACATAACATAGAATTTACCAGTTTGACTAATTTTTTTTTTTTTTTTTGCGGTACGTGAGCCTCTCACTGTTGTGGCCTCTCCCGTTGCGGAGCACAGGCTCCGGAGGCGCAGGCTCAGCGGCCATGGCTCACAGGCCTAGGCGCTCCGCGGCATGTGGGATCTTCCCGGACCGGGGCACGAACCCGTGTCCCCTGCATCGGCAGGCGGACTCTCAACCACTGAGCCACCAGGGAAGCCCCAGTTTGACTATTTTTAAATGTACAGTTTAGTGACATTAAGTACATTCACATTGTCGTGCAGCCATCACCACCATCCACGTCCAGAACTCTTTTCGTCTTGTGAAACCGAAACTCTGTACCTGTTAAACACAAAAACTCCTTTGCAGCTCCACACCCCCCTACACACACTCTGTGTTATTGATGTCACAAATTTTCTCTTTATATCTTACATTTTTAGGTAGTATACGTTCAGTTTAATAACCTGCTGAAGACAGCAAGGAGGCCTGTGTAACCAAAGTGCTGTGATGAAGGGGGTAGGAAATGAAAACTGGAAAGGGAGCTTGCAGGGCCTTGTGGACCATGGTGAGCACTTGGACTTCATTTAAAATTAACTGGGACGTCTTTGGATAGTGGAGGGCAGAGGAGTAACATGACTTAGTCTCAGAAGGTTCACTGGGCTGCTCCTTAGAGCTTGACTGGTAGGGGTTGGGAGAGGAAACAGGAGAGCAGTGGGGAGGCTCTTTCAGGTGAGAGTTGATGGTGGCGTGGATCAGGTTGCTCTCAGTGGAAGCAGAGGCAAGTGGTTGGATTCTGGATATATGTTGAAGGTAGAGCCGGTAGGATTTGCTGATGGATTGGATGTGGGGTGGGAGAGAAAGAGGAGTCAAGGTTGACTTAAAGGTTCTGGGCTTGAGCAACTGAATGAAATTGCCATTTCCCGAAGTGGAGACGGAGGAGGAGGAGATTTTAGGTGGGGGGAAATGAAGAGTTCTGTTTCAATCACGTTAAGTTTTACAGTCTATTAGATGTCTCACTAAAGAAGTTCAAGTAGGCAGGCAGATACACAAGTCTGGAGTTCAGGGGAAAGAATGGGGCCAGAAATAGAAATTTTGGAGAAAGCCTGTGTGGATGACATTTTAAGCCGTGAGATTGAATGAGCTCACCTAGGCCCTGGCAGAGAGGATAGATGGATAAGATACGAGGCTTGAGTACTGAGCCCTGGGGCACGTCACCATTTAGAGGTCAAGAGGAGGTGGAGGACCCAGGGAAGGAAACTGAGAAGGAACATCCAATGAGGGCAGAGAAAAAGAGAACAAAATATTTCAAGGAGAAGGAAGGAGTGGTCCGTTGTGTCCAATGAGGCTGAGAAACTGAGTGTTGTATTTAGCAACGTGAAGGTCATGGCTCGTACTTGGGATGCGGCTCCCGTCACCAGGGTCTGTGTCTAACCAGTGATGCGGGGGGGACTCCTGAATCAGGCAATTCTCCTTCCTTTTAGTGCTTCTGATTCTTACTGTTCTTCTGTCAGATATTCACATACATTTTGAAATTGGGGCTATATTTTGTCTACACAGATGCTTCACCAAATCCTGTCTGGGAGGAGAGGAAGACATTTTGGGTCCTCTAACTTTCCTTCCTGAAAGATCTATGCCATATTTCTTGATAGAAAATCACATTCCCTGTCTTAACAGTTACCACTTATGTAAAAGAACTTTACCTTTTAGCTGAATGTTAAACATCTCATCCTCTAGGAGATAATTATCTAATTTTCTAAATCAGTTGACTCAAAACAAGTATTCTCTCTTCTCTTGGACCTTCCAAGCAAACAGGTGTTTTTTTCCTGCCTCACAATGGAGAGCAGTCTTGTTTTGGTGTGATCTGTGCTTTAACCGACACTAGTTCCCCTTACATTCATCAACCAACAGTTATTGAACAAAATTCCGACAATAGACTGTATTATATGCATCGAGTCTAATTGGAGAAAGAAACTCTCAGGAAGAGTTTATCAAGTCCCAGGCACAAGTGATTCCCATGGTCAGGGTAGGAAGACCTCAGAGGAAAGCAGGATTGTGAGAAGCTGTGGAGAGTAAGAAAATGTCATGCCCTGGGAAGGTGAGGGGTTAGCTGGGCCTCAAAAGGTAGAAAGGATTTGAAGAGGTAGAGTAAAAGATAATCATGCCAGATATTTGATATCATAGTCAAATTTAATGCTAATTGCAATTACAGTTTATAGTGACAGATTGGCCTGAAGAGATGTCAGAGATAATTCACATTGAATCATGAGCCCATGAAACCCATTCACACTGGCCTGTGCTTGAGAGGCCTATGATATCAAGATTCTAGATTTCCTTTCAGAGGGATATTGATGGTATATAGCGGTAGTGAGGTGCCTTAGAATTTAGAAATAAGATTGCCTTAATTTAGCTCTTCAGTCTCATTCATGTATGAGACACTGAAGATGTATGAATACAGATAGATAGGTCCAGTGTTCAAAAGCCTCGAATGGTGGCGCCAAATCCCCCCAACTGCGAAAGATACTCACATGAAGTCCCCAGAACCTGTAAATGTTACCTTATTTGGAAAAAGATGTGATTAAGTTAAGGATCTTGAGATGAGGTAATTCTGGATTATCAGTATGAAAGTCACGGAGAAGAAGACGTGGCAGTGTGGCCACGGAGGCAGAGATTGGAGTGATGAGACCCAAGCCAAGGAACACCTGGAGTGACCAGAAGCTGGAAGAGGCCAGGACCAGATTCTTCCCCAGAGCCTTCAGAGGGAGCCCAGCCCCACTGACACACTGGTTTTGGACCTTTGGCCTCAAGAACTGTAAGAGAATAAATTTCTATTCTTTAAAAAGAATACCACCAGGCTTCCCTGGTGGCACAGTGGTTGAGAGTCTGCCTGCCGATGCAGGGGACATCGGTTCGTGCCCCGGTCCGGGAAGATCCCACATGCCGCGGAGTGGCTGGGCCCATGAGCCGTGGCCACTAAGCCTGCGTGTCCGTAGCCTGTGCTCCGCAACAGGAGAGGCCACAACAGTGAGAGGCCTGCGTACCGCCAAAAAAAAAAAAAGAGAGAATACCACCAAGTTTGTTGTACTTTGTTATAGTAGCTACAGGAAACTAATGCAGGCGGTATTAGTTATTATGGTATTAAACAAATTGTAAATGTGGGTTTGGAAGAACCCGGAACTTCAGTTAAGATTACCTGCTTTGTGATCTTAGGGAGGCAAGTCCAGACATAACTGTAATATAGCAAGTTTAAACATAATCATTTAACACCCTGTTTAGAGGACAGCTATGTGAATGGAAGTGGGGCAGTTGGCCCCAGACCATGGAGAAGAAGAGCCAGAAAACCAGAAACTTGCAGTGAATGCTGCAGACAGGTGGGCCTGAACTTTGTGGTCTGTCGTGGTACAGGGAAGGCCACTGGGCCTCTCTGTGGCCTGGATGGAGTCCCTTCCTCTTTGCTTGCTGGGTGGTGCCCTGCCTCCTTGCTTTCATTCCATACAACTTACAGTCACTGATCAGCTTCCAGGTGTGCTGACTCTGGGCCCCTGCCAGTGAACTTGAGCATTTTGGATCCTGAAAGAGAAGCTTTCTCTCTTTCTCACACACATACAGATCAATACATTTGCAGCCTTGTTTTTATTCCTTGGGAATTTGATTAGCATGATTTAGCTAATCATGCTAAGGTTGACTCAACCTTGAGATTGACAAAACTAGAAGCCGCATCCTGACACTTACTGAATTTGCCAGCTAAAGCCACACGATGAGACTTTTTGATAGACAGCCTTCGGGTCTTCCAGATACTATCTAGTGTTATTGTTGATCCCTCCATGCTAACTCAGGGACATCATGCTTCTCCCTCAATTTAAGATCTGGGAAATGCATTTATTCAGCATACATTTTTTCTTGGCACTCACATATAGGGGTGTAGCTAGGGGCTGGAGAGCTCCTTAACGTGCCCTTTAGGGAGAATGACCTCAGCTCCTGTATTTGTTTCCTAGGGATGGTGTAACAAAGTACAACAAACTGAGTGGCTTAAAAGAACAGAAATTCATTCTCTCACAGTTCTGGAGGCCATAAGTCTAAGATCAAGGAGTCAACAGGGCTATATTCCCTCCAGAAGCTCTAGGGGCGAATCCTTCTTTGCCAGTTCTGGTGGATTCAGGTCTTCCTTGGCTTGTGGCCTCATCGCTCCAAGCTCTGCATCTGTCTTCACTTGACCTTCTCTGTCTCCTCTTCTGTCTCTTATAAGGAAAGCTGTCATTGGATTAGGGCTTACCCTACTCCATATAACCTTATCTTAACTAATTACAAAGACTGATTTCTGAATAAGATCACATTCTGAGGTTCTGGGTGGACATGAATTTTGTGGGGACACTATTCAACTGACTATATAGCTCCTCAAGTTGGAGAAGCTGCCAGGGCTGGAATGAGTCTTAGGTTATGCTAAAATAAATGTGAGTCAACTACAGCACAGACTAAGTAGATACCAATTTGTTAAGTGCATGGGCTATAAGATAATAAGGAAGCTTGGTAATGATCAAGAGACCACCCTCTCTGGTGGCAGCAGTGATACACAATGATGTCTCCTGTTAATATCCCTAAAGGCACCTCTCCAAACGGGGAACCTGCCCATCTGGCTCTCCTGCCCTCCTCTAATTCAGATCACTCCAGTAGTACTGCTCTCTACAGGTGGAACAAGTTCCCACATCGCCTGCTGTTCTCTGTGGGTGTGGATACCTGTCTCCTGGTGCAGGATCTTCACAGCTTTGTAGCTTTCCATGGACACTGGCAATTCTTCCAAAGGCTCTTTTTCTCCTCTTGGGATAGGTTTGTCTTCTAAGGGCTGCCCCACCCATAGTCACTCTGGTTATCACCCAAGTTATTGCCATCTTGGCATTTGTGCCCCGAGCTCAAAAGGTCACATGAAGGCATGTCTCCATGGCACTCTTGGACTCCATGGGACTCTGTGGAGAAGCTATTGACCTCATCTTTAGCTAGGTTAACCTGTGATGTACTCCAGTGTTGGTTTTTTTCTGATCCTTCCCATCTCAATAAGAAGACAATGTGTTCTATGCCAAAGTGTTACATTCTAGCCTCCCAAACTGTCTTCTTATTCCTCATACACTGGTATGAGACCCTGGAGGGCACATTATGCAAATTAAACCGACCCTATAGGCAAAAACTGCCTGTCCCACCTTGCACTGTGCCTAGGCTACAGCTGTATTGGAGCAAAACATCTGAAACCAGTGAGAAGGGACAAGAACTCAAGTTCTGTGGCTCCCAAGTTGCCACAGGACTTGAGTTCCAAATCCAAGTCACCCACTCACTGACAGTGTAGATCCAGGAAAGGTTTTTAACCTCCTTGAACCCAAGTTCTGTAAATTGTAATTTATCTGTAAATTGGGCCTAAAACTATATACTTTGAAAAATTATGAAAATTTAGTGAGATGGCGAATATATGTGAAAACTCCCAGCATTGTGCTGGTTGCACAGTCACCAGTCCATAAACCTGCTACCGTGATTATGGGCAGAATCCATGACACAGCTGACAAAAAGTGATTGTCTGATAGCACCATGCAGATTCAGGAAAATGTCCAGTGAACCACGTGACTGTAATAACTACCAAGGGTTAGTGTCTTTTCTCTAGATCTTTCCCCATTTTCCTGCCCTTTTCTCTTACCTCAAAGGAAGAATTGTTCTTCCTTTTCAAAACTGAAAATCTCTGTATTCGTGATTCCATCCTTTCCACCTATGGCAGAACTGTATTTACATATTTCATCCCTTTACCTCTGTTGGCTGTATTCCCTCAACAAACCCAAGTTGTGCCTTTGCTTAAAAACACTCTTCCCCCAACTTTGCGGCCCACCCAGGATACATGTAATCTCTCTTTCCATTAGCTGTCAAACTCCTTGAACACTTCTAAAATTGACTAATTCACAAATGTCTGTTTCACGTGACCCTGTGCCGGATGCAGTGATGGACAGTGGACAGCCGTCATGGCTGTCAGCAGAGGATGATACTACCAGGTGTGCTGCTGCTCTGTCTTGTCCAAGACGGTGGCCACATGTGAGCAGCTTCCGGTCTGGCCCTTGCCCAACTCTTTTCCCTCACACGGGGCCCATTAGTCTCTGTTCTCAAACCTCCGCCAGCTTAATTTCAGTTTCCTGAACAGTCTCAGGTTCTCTCCCACAATAAGGAGCAGCACACTTCACCTGATTAGTTCCTTCCTGTGTCTCCTTTAGATTCCAGTATTATTTGCTCAGGGAAACCTTCCATGCCCCCTCCCCACCCTATTTAGGACAGATTCTTGTTTACGTATTCGTAGACTCATCACTCCCTGTGTTCAGACCACTTAACTCAGTTTCTAATTCTGCATTTGTGAGTGTGATTACTTGGCATTCTTCTCCACCCTACCCTAAGCTCTAGGAGAGCAGGGACCATGACTGTTATTACTCATTCTATGCATAGCAGCTAGTATAGTGTCTGTCTGGTGGTAGACCATCATTAAATAGTGGTAGTAGTGTCTTCCAGGAGCTAGTCGGGCAGCAAGTAGAAAATAATGTGTTCTAGTGCTTTGAGCAGAGTATTCTAACGGAGTTATATCCTGTATGTTAAGGGAGCACAGAATAGCAGCAATTAACTCACAGGGGTGTGGGTACAGGTGTGAAGTAATCAGCACATAGCTCTGAAAAGGTGAGTGGGCATTCGCTATGCAAATGCAGCAGAGGGAAGGACTTAAACAAAGAAGTGAAAGAACTTCATGAGTTGAGGGAACTGAGTGAGGTTAGTATGACTGGAGCAAAGGGAACATGTGGAGAAGTAGCAAGAGATGAAGCTGAACAATTGGGACACAGATAATGGAGAGCCTTGCCTATTTCCTTTGGAATGTGAACATGTGTGGAGAGAGCCAGAGATGGTCTTTAAGTAGGAAAATAGTATGACAGATTTGCATTTGAAAAAGACTTGTTTTGGCAACTGGAACTCTCAGACACGGCTGGTGGAATTATAAATACTAGAACCATACTGGAAAGCCGTTTCGCGGTTTCTTATAAAATTTAACGTACACCTATCCCGTGAACTGGCAATTCTACTCCTGCATACTTCTCTAAAATTGAAAATATTATGTCCAAAAAAGACTTACACAAAAATGTTCATGACAGCTTTTTCATACGAGCCAAAACTAGAAACAACTCAATTTTTCATCAACAGATGAATAGAAAAATAAGTTGTGGTATATCCATACAGTTGGACACTACTCAGCAATATAAAGGAACAAACTAGTGAAAATGCAATAACCTAGATGACTCTCACAGACACTGTGTGGACTAAAGAATCCAGACACAAGATAATCCATACCATGTGACTCCATTTATATACAGTTCCAGAACAGGCAAAACTAATCTATGGTGATAGAAATTAAGATTTCAGCTGCCTCTGGGTATCAGGGGCTTGACTGAAAAGAATCACAAGGGAACTTTCTGAGACTACAGAAATGTTGTATATCTTGATTCGAGTGGTGGTTCTGTTTAAACCCATCAAACTTTACACTTATAATTTGTGTGTTTTATTGTGTGTAAATTATGCATCCATTTTTTTAAGTACTAGAGGAAAAAGACTTCTTTGGAAGCAGTTGGAGAATGCTGGAAGAGGGATTGAGAATTGAATTGGGGAGATTGTAACAATGCAGCTGAAAATTTTTAGGGCTGGGATTTAAGCTGTGGGTTTGGAAAAAGAGGGGACACATTTCTGGATTATTGAGGTGATAGGATTTTTTTTCTCTTCTCCCCTCAACCCCCTCCCCTCTAGCAACCACAGTTCTCTGTATCAGTGCCTCTGTTATTTAGTTATGTTGTTCATTTACTTTGTTTTTAAAATTCCATATGTAAGTGAAATCATACAGTATTGTCTTTGTCTGTATTATTTCACTTAGCACCTCTAGGTCCATCCATGTTGTCACAAATGGCAAGATTTCATTCTTTTTTATGGCCAAGTAATACTCCATTGTGTGTATGTATGTATGTGTGTGTGTATCTATAAATCTGTATATCACCACTTCTTTATCCATTTTTCTGTTGATGGGCACTTAGATTGCTTCCATATCTTGGCTATTGTTAATAATGCTGTAATTAACATAGGGGTGCATATATCTTTTCATTTTCTTTGGATAAATACCCAGGAGTGGAATTGCTTGATTGTATGGTAGTTCTATTTTCAGTTTTTTAAGGGGCCTCCATACTGGTTTCCAGAGTAGCCGCGCCAATTTACATTACCACCAACAGTGCACAAGGGTTCCCTTTTTCCACATCCTCACCAACACTTGTCTTCTCTTTTCTTTCCGATAATGGCCATTCTGACAGGTGTGAGGTGATATCTCATTGTGGTTTTGATTTGCATTTCCATGATGATTAGTGATGTTGAGCATCTTTTCATGTGTCTTTTGACCATCTGCGTGTCTTCTTTGGAAAAATGTCTATTCAACTCCTCTGCCCCTTTTTTTTTGTTTGTTTGCGATACACGGGCCTCTCACTGTTGTGGCCTCTCCCGTTGCGGAGCACAGGCTCCGGATGCACAGGCTCAGCGGCCATGGCTCACGGTCCCAGCCGCTCCTCGTCATGTGGGATCTTCCCGGACCAGGGCACGAACCCGTGTCCCCTGCATCGGCTGGCGGACTCTCAACCACTGCGCCACCAGGGAAGCCCATCTCTGCCCATTTTTTAATCGGGTTTTTTGTCTTCTAGATGTTGGGTTGTGTAAGTTCTTTGTGTATTTTGGATATTAACCCCTTATCAGTTATATCATTTGCAGATATCTTCTCCCATTCAGTAGGCAGCCTTTTCATTTTGTTAATAGTTTCCTTCACTGTGCAAAAGCTTTTTAGTTTGATGTAGTCCTATTTGATTATTTTTGCTTTTGTTTCCCTTGCCTGAGGAGACATCCAAAGGAGTATTGCTAAGACTGATGTCAAAGAGCATATTGCCTATGCTTTCTTCTAGAAGTTTTATGGTTTCAGGTCTTTTTCTATGATGATCTTTTATTTATTTATTTTTTGCCACACAGTATGTGGGATCTTAGTTCCCTGACCAGGGATTGAACACTCACCCCTTGCATTGGAAGCATAGAGTCTTAACCACTGTACCGCCAGGGAAGTCCCCCAGGTCTTACATTTAATTAAGTCTTTAATTCATTTTCAGTTTGTTCTTGTATATGGTGTAAGAGAGTAGTCAGTCTGATTCTTTTGCATGTAGTTTTGCCTAGTTTTCCTTATACCATTTATTGAAGAGGCTGTCTTTTCCCCATTGAATATTCTTGCCTCCTTTGTCGTAGATGGATTGACCATATAAGTGTGGGTTCATTTATGGGCTCTCTATTCTGTTCCATTGATCTATGTGTCTGTTTTTATGCCAGTAACATATAGTTTTGATTACTGTAGATTTGTAGTTTGAAATCAGGGAGTGTGATACCTCCAGCTTTGTCTTCTTTCTTAAGACTGCTTTGGCTATTCAGGGTGTTTTGTGTTTCTATACAAATTTTAGAATTATTTGTTCTAGTTCTGTGAAAAAATGCCATTGGCATTTTGATAGGGATTGCATTGAATCTGTAGATTGCCTTGAGTGATATATTCATTTTAACAATATTAATTCTTCCAATCCATGAGCACAGTATGTCTTTCCATTTGTTTGTGTCATCTTTGATTTCTTTCATCAATGTCTTATAGTTTTTCTGAGTACAGGTCTTTTACCTCCTTAGTTATATTTATTCCTAGGCATTTTATTCTTTTTGATGTGATTGTAAATGGGATTGCTTTCTTGATTTCTCTTTCTGATGGTTCTTTTTTAGTGTATAAAATGAAGGTGATAGGAATGACAAAACTTAAAAAGTGATAAGAGGAAAGAGTTAAGAAAACTTTGGGTTGTACCCTTTGGTAGGTAGGTATAGTTGGTGAAAATTGAGAAGCAAGTTTTCGAGGGAGATTTTTGGTGGTGGGAGATGAGTTGAGTTCCAGAAATGTGAGCTTGCTGTGCCCCTGGGGCATCTACATATCCAACAGGTGGAGTTAAATATGGGTCTGAAGCCTGGGGATATTCCAAGGCTGGAGATAAGGATGTGGGGTCGCCAAGAGGTAGGCATCATTGAAATCATCATGAATGGGAGCAGAGACAAGATCTAAAAACAGAACCTTGGAAACCTTGACATTTAAAGGGCAGTAGAGAACAAGGAGCCCATGAAGGAATCTGAGGGGATGTAAAAATGTGCCTCATAGAAGCCAAAGAAGGGGAAAGTGATTCAATAAATAGGCAGGGTTGATGTCAAATGCTGTAGCAGTCAGGTCAGAAAAGAACTGCTTCCACACCACTTCCTCTCTCCTAAGCCCTTCAGATCTCATCAGCTCCTTCCTCATGCTACTGGAATGCTTTTTCCTGAAGGTGGCCAGAGACCTCCAAGTCTCCAGATACCATGACCTATTCCCAGCCTCATCTTTCAACCTCCCTGCAGCATTTGACATCACTGACCATCTCCTTCTCCTTGAAATTCTCTCCCCTAGGCCTTTGTGACTCTATAGGGTCCTTATTACCCTCACGCAACCCTTTCCATGGTTCCCCTTCCTGCTCCTGAACATACTCGTTCCCTGAGGTTTTGCCGCCTTTTCTTCCCTTGACATCGAATTGAAGCATCTTCTCATGGTTAGATCTGTGCTGGGTGCTGATGATACCAGTAAGTGTAACACACGCCTGGCTTCCCAGGAGTTGACAGCATAGCCACAGAGGAAGAGGAAAATAGATCTCAACAATATTGTATGCTAGAAAGTTATTAGCAGGGTTGTCTGGGAATGTGGAAGGACAACTGAGCCTGACAAAGTTAGGAATGAAACAGTAAATAAGAATGCATAGAGCCGTGAAGGGGAAAGTCTAGGAAGGGATGGGATCCTCAGAAATTTCTATGGCTGAAGTCTATGTAGAAAATGTGGGGGTGAAGGGTGAGAGGAGGGTTGGAAATGTAAATGTAGAGAGGTAAATTGCAAAGTATTTTGTATAATCCTAAGGAGTTTAAGTACTGTTCTATATATATAAGCAGTAGGGAGCCAGCTGGGGTCTTAAACAGAGGAAAGGTATGATCACACACACACAAAAATTTTTGGAAGGTAACTAGTTGAATGAAGGATAGAGAGACTGGGAGGAGGCTGGGGGCAGAGGGGCCAGTTAGGGGGCTGTTTCCGTAATTCAAGTGAGAAATGATGAGGATTCGAATTAAGGTAGCAGTGAGAATAGGGAAGGTGATGAAATTCCAGAGATATTTCTGATATAGACTTGAATAGATTAGGCAACTGGTTAGGAGATATGAAAGAGGGAGAGGTTGAGGATGACGGCACAGTTCTTAAATAGGGAGATTTGGGTCAATGGTGACTCCATGATCCCAAATTAAAACCACAAGAATGGAAATAGCCTTTGAATGTAGGTAAACTAATGATTAAGATTCAGACATACTCGGCAATTCCCTGGCGGTCCAGTGGTTACGACTCAGCGCTTTCACTGCCAAGGGCGTGGGTTCGACCCCTGGTCGGTGAACTAAGATCCCACAAGCTGTGCAGCACAGCCAAAAAAAAAAAAAAAGATTTAGACATACTAATTTTTTTTAACATCTTTATTGGAGTATAATTACTTTACAATGGGGTATTAGTTTTTGCTTTATAACAAAGTGAATCAGCTATACATATACATATATCCCCATATCTCCTTCCTCTTGCGTCTCCCTCCCACCCTCCCTATCCCACCCCTCTAGGTGGTCACAAAGCACCTAGCTGATCTCCCTGTGCTATGCAGCTGCTTCCCACTAGCTATTTATTTTACATTTGGGAATGTATATATGCCCATGCCTCTCTCTCACTTCATCCCAGCCTACCCTTCCCCATCACTGTGTCCTCAAGTCCATTCTCTACGTCTGCATCGTTATTCCTGTCCTGCCCTTAGGTTCTTCAGAAACTTTTTTTTTAGATTCCATGTATGTGTGTTAGCATACGGTATTTGTTTTTCTCTTTCTGACTTACTTCACTCTGTATGACAGACTGTAGGTCCATCCACCTCACTGCAAATAATTCAATTTCGTTTCTTTTTATGGCTGAGTAATATTCCATTGTATATATGTGCCACATCTTCTTTATCCATTCATCTGTTGATGAACACTTAGGTTGCTTCCATGTCCTGGCTATTGTAAATAGAGCTGCAATGAACATTGTGGTACATGACTCTCTGAATTATGGTTTTCTCAGGGTATATGCCCAATAGCAGGATTGCTGGGTCGTATGGTAGTTCTATTTTTAGGTTTTTAAGGAACGTCCATACTGTTCTCCATAGTGGCTGTACCAATTTACATTCCCACCAGCAGTGCAAGAGGGTTCCCTTTTCTCCACACCCTCTCTAGCATTTATTGTTTCTAGATTTTTTGATGATGGCCATTCTGACAGGTGTGAGGTGATACCTCATTGTAGTTTTGATTGGCATTTCTCTAATGATTAGTGATGTTGAGCATCCTTTCATGTGTTTGTTGACAATCTGTATATGTTCTTTGGAGAAATGTCTATTTAGGTCTTCTGCCCATTTTTGGATTGGCTTGTTTGTTTTTTTGATATTGAGCTGCATGAGCTGCTTGTTAATTTTGGAGATTAATCCTTGGTCAGTTGCTTCATCTGCAAGTGTTTTCTCCCATTCTGAGGGTTGTCTTTTGGTCTTGTTTATGTTTTTCTTTGCTGTGCAAAAGCTTTGAAGTTTCATTAGGCCCCATTTGTTTATTTTTGTTTTTATTTCCATTTCTCTAGGAGGTGGGTCAAAAAGGATCTTGCCGTGATATATGTCATAGAGTGTTCTGCTTATGTTTTCCTCTAAGAGTTTTATAGTGTCTGGCCTTACATTTAGGTCTTTAATCCATTTGGAGTTTATTTTTGTGTATGGTGTTAGGGAGTGTTCTAATTTCATTCTTTTACATGTAGCTGTCCAGTTTTTCCAGCATCATTCATTGAAGAGGCTGTCTTTTCTCCATTGTATGTTCTTGCCTCCTTTGTTGTAAATTAGGTGCCCATATGTGTGGGGGTTTATCTCTGGGCATTCTATCCTGTACCTTTGATCTATATTTCTGTTTTTGTGCCAGTACCATACTGTCTCGATTAGTGTAGCTTTGTAGAATAGTTGGAGCTCCAGGAGCCTGATTCCTCCAGCTCTGTTTTTCTTTCTCAAGATTGCTTTGGCTATTTGGGGTCTTTTGTGTTTCCATACAAATTGTGAAATTTTTTGTTCTAGTTCTGTGAAAAATGCCAGTGGTAGTTTGATAGGGATTGCATTGAATCTGTAGATTGCTTTGGGTAGTATAGTCATTTTCACAATGTTGATTCTTCCAATCCAAGAACATGGTATATCTCTCCATCTGCTTGTATCATCTTTAATTTTTTTCATCAGTGTCTTAGTTTTCTGCATACAGGTCTTTTGTCTCCTTAGACGTACTAATTTTGAAATTATTATGCAGAGTTTAGTTAGAGCTCTGTTTCAACACAGAGATGGTGGCTGAAGTCCTGGTGTTAGATGAGCCTTTTCAGAAAGCCCATGTAGAAGAGACCATCAGTGGGCAGAGATGGAGCATCAAAGAATATCAGCATTGAAGGGTTGTGAAGAGAAGGAAAAACTTTAAAGGAAATAAAAGCAGAAAGGAAGGAAAGAACAAAGAATCCCCAAAACCAAGAGAATAAAGAGTTTTAATAATCACACGGTCATCAGCAATGTCAAATTTCACAGGAAGTTTTAGGACTAAAGGTGTCCATTGTGTTTGGTAGTTAGGAGGCTCCTGACTAACATATCAAGATCATTTTTATTGCAGGGCAGGGGTGGCAACCACAGTGTTGAAGTAGGAAGAGAAAAATTAGAAAAAGCATAATGTAAAATTTTGTCACATTCAGGCATGCAAATACTCAGAACATCTCCTTTCCACATAATTTTACTCAGGAAAATTACTTGAGGATGTAACTCCAGCGTAAATAAAAGGAATTCAGCAAAGAGGAGGACATGGTATCTGAGGTGGAAAAAAATGGAACCGGGCTTCGCTGGTGGCGCAGTGGTTGGGGGTCCGCCTGCCGATGCAGGGGACGTGGGTTCGTGCCCTGGTCCGGGAGGATCCCACGTGCCGCGGAGCGGCTGGGCCCGTGAGCCATGGCCGCTGGGCCTGCGCGTCCGGAACCAAGCCAGGATAACAGCTGTGCAGCAGATCCATAGAGTAATGTGTCCAAAATTGACCATTTAACAGGAAAATTAGAAATCTTGATGATCTTACCATAAGATGAAGAAAACATATATATATATATACTTTCTGTAAGAAAAAAAGGCAGTGAGAAACTTCAGAAGTATAAAGAAAAACCTGCGGAAGACGTCTGGACTAAGCGCGAAGCATACTAAAGTATAGAATGATTTTGAGCAGCTTGATGGCGTACAAGAAAAGAAAAACAAACCTATATACTTGAACTTTTTCCATCCAGAAACTTCGATAGAAATAGTGTTACATCCCTTTCTGTCCTGATTTAATCACACTACCTGATTCTGCAGTGGATATAATCATAAATATAAATGTTGCTTATTGCTCTACAAGTTTTAGATGCAATTTATGAGCAATTTGCAAAGCATGCAAAAATTCATGTAGCTCCAAAACACACTCTGAATGATTTAAACCTTGACATGTAAAGAAGCATTGGTAATCAATCAATCAGCTAATCGAAAGTTGGAATGTGGAGAAGGGTATTAGTAATTTGATAGCTAACATTTATTGACTCTCCACTATGTCCCACTCCCTATCCTAAGCCTACTATAGGTTATTGAATTCATAACAAAGCTATGAGTTAGGTGCTATTTTTATATCCATTTTCCAGATAAGAAAACTGAAGTACAGAGAGGCTAAGTAACCTGCCCAGGGTCACACAGCTAGAAAATGGAAGCAATGACATTAGCACCCCAGCGATCTGGCTCCAGAGCCTACATCTACATACAATCCACTGTCCTGTCTCCTCAGGAGAGGCCGAGAGAAGTGTCCAGGCCAATGTCTTCATCACACATCCTGGAGGGACAGGAGATACTGACCCAAATGGATGCAGCAGACAGGAAACATATATTTTAAAAAGTAACCTGAGGTGGTTGCCTCTGCAGGTTAGGACTGGGGGGTGGGAGGCTGAGAGGAAAACTTACTTTCTGTCATATTGTATACCTGTGTACCATTTGAATTGTTATTACTATGTGCATAGATTCGTTTCATCATTTAAAACTCCTGGGCTTCCCTGGTGGCGCAGTGGTTGAGAGTCCGCCTGCCGGTCCAGGAGGATCCCACGTGCCGCGGAGCGGCTGAGCCCGTGAGCGGTGGCCGCTGGGCCTGCGCGTCCAGAGCCTGTGCTCCGCAGTGGGAGAGGCCACAACAGTGAGGGGCCCGCGTACCGAAAAAAAAAAAACTCCTACCCTTCCTTTAGGGTAAAAGTTTCCTCCCAAAGCTTCCCTAATTCCTTTAGTAAAAAATGGGCTTTCAATCCTCTGAGATCCTGTAGGGTTTTGTCTCTGTCTCTGCCCTCTTTAGAACCCACTGCTTCTTTATTTTTTCTATTAATTTTTGTGTTTTTAAAAAATTTTTATTGGAGTATAGTTGATTAGAACCCACTACTTCTGACTTTACTACAGTTGCCTTTGAAAATGCCTTGAGGACAGCATCTTTGTCAGATTTATCTCACTGATCACCATAGCCTTGGCACCATGCCCTGCCTATGGTATATGCTCAGTAAATATTGAATGAACTGGATGAGTGGCTTCTTTTAGCACCAGATCATGTCCATTTCTTTCAATTTGGGGAACTTGGAAAATGTAGCTTAAGTATGTCTATGTGTCAGTCATTGTTCTGCCACTGGGGAAGAGGGAGGTGGGAAGAGAAGGAGGTGTGGAGTGGACACTCTGCCTCATTCTTCTATAAGAGCAAAGTCACAAAATGACAACGCTGAAATGAACCTTAGGTCATTACGTCTAACCCCATCATTTTACAGATGAGGAAACTAAGGCCAGGGAGCAGAAAGGACTTGAAAACCTACAGTTAAATTGTAATAGCTGTATCAGCTTAGGTTCTTAAGGGTTTTTTTCCTAATTACCAAAGCAATACATGTTCAATGCTTAGCTTGGGTTTGTTTTTTTTTTTTAACCCCCTATAATCTCTCTCTATTTCTACCTGAACATGGATTTGAGCTTTTATTTTTCTCTTAGAGGTCATGCTTTGTATGTGATATTTTAAGCTGGCACAGATTCTGTTTGGATGTCAGTGAATGATGGATGGGTGGATAAATGGATGAATTAGTGACTTTCCCAGGATAACATAGCTGGTCGGTGACAGTAGCAAACCATCTCACTGAGGGATGCCAAGTACCTGACGCAAAAGCACTTCTGAGTTGCCATGACAACTACAGTAGTCCTCTAATTTCCATCAGAGCATGTGAGGATCAGGGTCAGACCCTTACGTACAGGCACAGAGGTTAAGGCCCAAAGGAGGATGCTCCTTACCAGGCTGTGATGGCACAGCCCAGGCTAGACTCAGGAATCAGCATTTTGTTGAAACCACCACGCCTGGTCTGAAAGAGGGGCCAAGGGAAACGGATCCAAAGGACACTGTTATCCAGACAGCACCATGTGGTGAAGAGATGCAGGAGGCGGACCCAGATTCCAGTCCTGGCTCAGATACTAACTCACTGAGTGACTTTGGGCAGGACCCTGGGCCTCGGTTTGTTTACCTATGAGGTGAGGTTGTTGGACTAGTGCCTAGGTGATGTCCACGGGCTCTTCCAGTGTGAAAATGCCCTGACACTTTGCAATTGCAGGCCACACCAATTGCAACATGTCTCGTCAGAATCCAGAAAAGGCTGGGATTCCAGCCTCAGACCCACATAGAGGAGACATCCCTCCCTGCACCCCTTTGTCACACACAGACTCCGCTCCCCTCTGACAGCCAGCCGGAGCAGTGGGAGGGCAGCCCGAAGGCAGGTAGACCCCCCAACCCTGGCCAGCTGCCCACTTCAGGTGAGGTGGGAGTGGGGCCAGGAGCAGGTGCTCTTCTTCAGAGACTGCCTCCCCCTTTGGAGGCACTTGGGAACCGCTCCAGCTACTAGCGTGGTAAACAAAGAGCCAGGTTCCTTGGCTGGAAGCGGGGTGTGTGTCTCCTACTCCATGAAGATGGGGGCTGGCAGGAGGTCAGCAGTTCTGGGAGCAGTGCTGGGAGGATAAAGAAGCCATCTGGCTAGAGGGGCAAGGTGATCTGGCGACCTTTGGTGACTCTCCATCCATGCCCAGTCCCTGAGGGTCGTGTCCCCCAGCCTGTTCTTGAGCCATCTACCTCCCAAGCCTCTCCACATTCCTGTGCTCATTGCCACTTATACTTCATTCATTCCATAAATATTTCTTGAGCACCTGTTGTTCTGGGTGCTGAGGATACCGTGGTAAATGAGAGAGACACAAAATCCCTGCTCTCAAGGAGCTTATGTTCTAGTGGGGGAGGTACTTAATAAATAATTACTAATCATATAGTATATTATACAGATGGTGAGATGTGCTGTGAAAAGAATAAAGCTGGTAGAGGAGACAGGAAATGTGGGCAGAGCGTATTATTTGAATTAGGGTGGTCCAGAAAGACCTTGCTAATAAGGTGGCATTTGAGAAAAGACCTGAAGGAGGTGAGGGCACAAGCCCTGGGACGTCTCAGGGAAGAGCATCCCAGGCAGAGAAGAGGCCCAGAGTGGGGAGTGTGCTTGACACGTTTGAAGAACGAAGCTAGCATGGCTGGAGAGGTGAGCACAGAGGAGACAGGTGGAAGTTGCAGGGGCTCCAGGGGGCAGGGTACAGAACCTTGAGGGCCGTCACTCGGCAGTCAGGGTAGGGAGCTACTGGAGGTGGTGAGCAGCAGGGTGATGAATCTGCCTTGGGTTTTAAAAGGGTTTCTGCTGGGTGAAGGACAGGCGAAGGAGAAAGCAGGGGGACAGGTGAGCTGTTTATTGCAGTAATCCAGCTGAGAGATGATGGGGGGCGTGGACCAGAGTAGAGAGGTGGTGAGAAGTGTTAAATTTTGGGATGTATCTTGAAGGCAGAACTGACAGATTTGCGGACAGGTTGGATGTGGGGCATGAAAGGAAGGAGTCAGAGATGACCCCAAGGCCTTTTGGCCTGAGCAACTGGAAGGATGGGGTTGTTGTTCACAGAGACGGGAAAGGCTGTGGTGAGGCAGGTGACACATCTAAGTGCAGTTGTCTGGTCAGCAGTTGGTTCCACGAGTCTGGAATTAAGGGGAACAGTTGAGGGTAAAGACGTATTTGGGAGCCATCAGCAAATAGACCTGCACTGTCCAGTATGGTAGCCACTATCCACGAATGGCTTTTTAAATTTGACATAAGTTAAAATTAACTAACATTTAAAATTCAGTCCCTCAAGCACTCTAGCCACAGTTCAAGTGCTCAATAGCCAAATGTTAGCAGGGGCTACCATACTGGACAGCACAGGTATAGAACATTTCCATCATCACAGCAAGCTCGTTGGACAGTGCGTATATGTCTGGATGAGATTCCCAGGGGAGTAAATGGAGAAAAGTGAGCATTTATCTGTTGGCAAGGTGAGGAAGAGTGACCTGTACAGGAGGAGGAAGACCCAGGAAAGGATAGATTCCTAGATGCCAGTAAAGAAAGTGTACTGCAGAAGAGGTCAAATGCATTTATTAGCCAGTGAGCCTGTGCGTCCGGAGCCTGTGCTCCGCAACGGGAGAGGCCACAACAGTGAGAGGCCCGCGTACCGCAAAAAAAAAAAAAAAAAAAAAAAGAAAAGAAAAGAAAAAGAATTGACCCGTAGAGGGACTTCCCTGGCAGTCCAGTGGTTAGGACTGTGCGCTTCCACTGCAGGGGACCCAGAGGTTCAATCCCTGGGCGGGGAACTAAGATCCCACATGCCATGTGGTGTGGCCAAAAAAAAAAAAAAAGCCTGTTTGGAAGAATTGACCAGTAGATTTAACAACAAGTAGGTCATCAGTGACCTCAGTGAGAGCAGTTTTGAGGAGGGGGAGGCAAAAGCTTGAAGGAAGATAGATTCCAGAGAGAAGGAGGAGAGAGGGATTGGAGGCAGCACATGCACACACCTTTTCAGATGAATGTGCTGTGAAGGAGCAGAGAGAGGGGCAGAGGCTTATGATGTTAAGGGAAATTTTCAGGACAAGAGGAGGAGTATAGCATGTTTGAAGCACTTGAGATTAATCCAATGGAGAAGGAGAAATTGATGATGCAAGAGACAGTTGAGAAAACCATGCCTTGAGTAAGGAAGAGCCGACAGGATCTAATCCCCAGCGGTAGGATGGTCTTTGGTTAGATATGGACAATTCATCTGGAGGATGGAGGGAGGGCAGAGTTGGTGGCAAGGCAGCAGGTAAGAGGGAAGCTGGGGAGCATGTGGAGGTTCTCTTGTGATTGCCTCAGTTCCCCCAGGGCAGTAAGGAGTTCATCAGCTGAGTGTGAACAGAGGCATTGGAGGTGTGAGGAGAGAGAGGAAGGCATCGAGTAGTCATCCAGGAAAGCGCGAGAGTGGTGGGATTAGGGGATGGATGTGGGGTTGCCAGGCTGCACCAAGGGCTTGCTTAAAGTCTGTGGTCCTGGGCTTCCCTGGTGGTGCTGTGGTTGAGAATCCGCCTGCCAATGCAGGGGACACGGGTTCGAGCCCTGTTCTGGGAAGATCCCACATGCTGCGGAGCAACTAAGCCCATGTGCCACAACTGCTGAGCCTGCGCTGTAGAACCTGTGCTCCACAAGAGAAGCCACCACAATGAGAGGCCCACGCACCGCAAGGAAGAGTAGCCCCCGCTCGCCACAACTAGGGAAAAGCCCACACGCAGCAGCCAAGACCCAACGCAGCCAAAAATAAATAAACAAAAATATTTTTTAATGAATAAAATCTATCTTTAAAATAAAGAAAAGGCCTGTGGTCCTGCCAGAGCCAACTTCCAGAATTTGCCCTGTTTTACCTCCGTGTGTTCACATATGCAGCTCTTTCTCATAGGAGGGTCCTTTCCATTTCTCTACTCCCTTGTCTGCCCAGCCAACCCGTGGTCCTGCAAGGCACAGCTTGAGCATCAGCCCCTCTGATACCTCCTTCCCTTTCTTTTCAGCAGTGCCCATCCTTCTCCCAGAACTCTGGTAGTGTCACATTATCATTATTTGTTTACATGGGTGTTGCTCGAAGACAGGGGTCAGTAAACACTTTCTACAAAGGGCCAGATAGTGAATATTTTAGGCGTTGTGGGCTGTTTGATCTCTGTCACACTATTCATTCTGCACAAATTGTAGCACAAAAGCAGTCAGACAATACAGAAAAGATTGGGCGTGACTGTGTTCCAGTAAAATGCTATTTACTAAAGCAGGCAGTGGGCTAGATTTTGCCTACGGGCCATAGTCTGCCAGCCCCTGCTCAAGGGGATGGCAGAGATGGTGTCTCAGTTACCTCTGTGGCTCCCATATCTGTTGTCGGATCTGGGTATCGGGTAGGGGCTCAGGAAATGTTTGAATGGATGAAAGATGAATGGATGTGCTGAAATAAATACTTGGCCTGCCGAGATGCTTAGATTACAAGACAGTGCTCCCTCAGACATGCAAGTTTTGGTCTATTTGTCAGTGGTCTGTCATTACAGTCACCTTGTGACTAGGGAAGGATTACTTGCGAGAGCATGAGCCCTGGACACCCGGGAAAGATCGGAGATGGCCTAAGCTGCCACCCTGTCTAGCCAACCTCGCTCCTACTTGTTCCCAGGTGCACAGCCCCCCAGTTCTGAGGGTCCAGCCTCTTCACAAACAAGCCCTCTGTGTTCACTCTCCCTCTGCATGGTTCCTGTGTTCTCCTTCAGCCCACCACCCCTCGGCCCCTGCAAAGAACAGTCATCAGTCGTTTGCAAGGCATGGTGGGAGAATCATAGGCCCTTCCCTGAAGAAGCTCACTCACAGTCTGTGCATCCCTCTAGGGACGCCCTCTGCCTACCCACACCACACTCACCTGAGCTCCTCCTGAAAGCTTGCCATAGCCACCCCAGGCCGCCTGATTCCCCCTTCCTTTCTACTTTTTCACAATTCTGTGCTTCTGCACCGCACTGGGGTTCTCTTGGGTGTGGATTCGCATGTAAATATCATCTCCCCATCACAGTGCACGCTAACAGAGCACAAGGACAGCAGCGTGTGCTTTTGTTTCTCTGAGACCAGCACTGTCCAATAGAAATGTAAGCCACATACACAATTTTAAAATTTTCTAGGGGCACATACAAAGAGTTCAAAGAAACTGGTGAAATTAATTTTAATGTATTTTATATAACCAATATATCTAGAATATTATCATTCCAACGTGTAATCAATATAAAAATGATTTTATTCATACTAGGTCTTCAGTGTCCAGTGTGTATTTTGCATGGACAGAACATCTTAGTTTGGGCTAGCTACACTAGAGTACGTAGTTCATGCAGGGCACGTGGTGGTAGCTGCCTACTAAGTGACTGCATTGAGTCCTCCTTGTGAAGTGCTTCACACCTACTGTCCAACCCTCACAGCAACCATATGAAAGAGGAACTGTTATCCCATTTTCTAGATGAGAAAACTGAGATTTAAGAGGTTGCTTGTACCCAGCTGCTAAGTCACAAAGCTCAAATTTGAACCCAGATCTCGGTCCAAATCCTGTCCTTAAAATAGAATATTTAAGCTGGAAGTTTCTTTAGAAAATGATCCAAATGTCAACTCCATAAATATCACGTGTGTTCTCAGCACCTAGCCCCAGTGTCAGGCTCATCCCAGGAGCTCAAATACTTGAATGGGCGAATCTGGTCTCACTTCACAGATGTGGAAATTGAGAAATGCGGGGAGACTTGTCCAAATCAATCAAAATAGGGAAGTCAGGGGCTTCCCTGGTGGCGCAGTGGTTGAGAGTCCGCCTGCCGATGCAGGGGACACGGGTTCGTGCCCCGGTCCGGGAAGATCCCACATGCCGCGGAGCGGCTGGGCCCGTGAGCCATGGCCGCTGAGCCTGCGCGTCCGGAGCCTGTGCTCCGCAACGGGAGAGCCCACAACAGTGAGAGGCCCGCGTACCACAAAAAAAAAAAAAAAAAAAAAAAAGAGGGAAGTCAGGAGCTAGAACCCACATTGCTGGTTCCCACCGCACTGCTTTTTTTCTGTGTCCTTCTGTCATGCAGATGGTCAACGCCAAAACAGCATGGGAATTTGATATCTGAAGCTTTCTTCGTATTTGCAGGGACAGATTTTAGCAGGCATATTCTTCCCCATCTCCACAGCCTCGGAACGCGCCATAGATCTTCCTTGCAATTCCCTTCTCTCCTCTTAACTCCACCTACCCAGCAGCCCAAAGGACGGGCAGAGCAGTTGAGCCTGCTCCGTGACCGGGACTCCAGGTCTCCAAGTGAAACCGCATAAACCGGCAAAGCTCACTGCACGTGGGCACCACCCCCAGCTTTCATCTCGGGTCACGCTCCATCGTGACAACTTGCGCTGTTTCCTTGGCTGGAGGGCAGCACGAATTTACAACAGGGTCGCGCTAGCTAGCCGCCAGCAGCTGCCTGCCGTGCCTGGATGCCTGCCGTGGTGCCTGGTTAGGGAGGCACCCTGAGGCTCACTTCAGGCCTAGCCAGTCAGCATCCTCCCAGGGAACTCCTAGCAGCCTCCTTCCTGATCAGGTCATAGTAAAGGTCACAAATTGTAGAAGCTTAGAACTGAAAGGGAATTTAACATCATGCATCCTACTGCTCTTCAAAGTGTAATGTCCTACAAGTGTCCCGGGAATCTTGTTAAGATGCAGGTTTCTGATTCAGTAGGTCTGGAATGAGATGAGAATCTGCATTTCTAACAAGCTCTCAGGGGATGTCAATGCTGCTACTGGTCTAGGGACCACACTCAGAAAAGCTAGGATTTTGGTGAGAAAACTAAGGGGGGAGGGATTAATTAAACTCACAGTCAAGTCTCCTCTAAATTTTAACTATACTTACCAACTGTATTTGCTATCTGCAGAATTTGTTGGCACTTATCACAGACTACTTTGTATTAATATCCTTTTCTTCCAATTAGACTGTTAGAAGCAAGGATATATCTTATTCTTCTGTGTATCTCCCTTGAAGTCCCCTCTGAGAGGCTGCATGAGCTGTGAAAGCCCATGTACCTGGGCCTGTGCCTTGGAGGGTCTTGGTACCAGGTGTTCCTGGGATCAGAGGCACAGTGAGGTGGAGCCCAAGTTGGAACTAGAAAGACCTCAGCAGGTACCAGACCTGAGGGGCAAGGCGAGGATGGAAGTGGAAACTTGTAGCTTGGGAGTTAGAAGAGGTGCAGAGGCTTGGAGTCTTTCTGAACACAGTCCACGGATAGAGAGGGAAGGCTGCGGGCTCAGCTCATTATGTGGTGCCCAGGGCGTGGGGCAGAGGCAGTGTGGCTGCTTTGGAAGCAAGGACCCAGGCCCAGCACCGAGTTTTTCCAGGGGCTCTAACGTTTGTTGAATAAATGCACAAATGAAGATCAAAAAAGATGCAGCAGCAATAGTTAAACATATTAGAAGACTCCACATGCTTAGTGATGATTTACACACTTCCTGGCACACTTCAAAAGTGGTAATGGCAGGCTTTTTCTATTTGACTTAAAAATTAATTTTTCTTTTGACCCCAGTGAATCGAGGTCTGTTCAGGGCACACACAGGACCAAGCATAAGCCCATAGACCTGGGGGCCCGAATGGAGTTGCCCAATAAATGCTGGAGGTCAAAGATGGCCCCAGTCTCTCTGTCTGTGTGCTGTGGTACTTATTTTCATAAAGGTAAAAAACAATATGTAATGAAAAGATAAGCCACAAACTTGGAGGAAACATGTGTAAAACACACATCTAATAAAGGACTTGTGTCCATATTATACAAAGAACTCTTTTTTTTTTTGTAAATAAGATCCTTTGTATCATTTTTTTTAATCTTTATTGGAGTATAATTGCTTTACAATGGTATGTTAGTTTCTGCTGTATAACAGAGTGAATCATTTATACATATACATATGTTCCCATATCTCTTCCCTCTTGCGTCTTCCCTCCCACCCTCCCTATCCCACCCCTCCAGGCAGTCACAAAGCACCGAGCTGATCTCCCTGTGCTATGTGGCTGCTTCCCACTAGCTATCTACCTTATGTTCGGTAGTGTATATATGTCCATGCCTCTCTCGCTTTGTCCCAGCTTACCCTTCCCCCTCCCCATATCCTCAAGTCCATTCTCTAGTAGGTCTGTGTCTTTATTCCTGTCTTACCCCTAGGTTCTTCATGATATTTTTTTTCTTAAATGCCATATATATGTGTTAGCATACGGTATTTGTCTTTCTCTTTCTGACTTACTTCACTCTGTATGACAGACTCTAGGTCTATCCACCTCATTACAAATAGCTCAATTTCGTTTCTTTTTATGGCTGAGTAATATTCCATTGTATATATGTGCCACATCTTCTTTATCCATTCATCCGATGATGGACACTTAGGTTGTTTCCATCTCCGGGCTGTTGTAAATAGAGCTGCAGTGAACATTTTGGTACACGACTCTTTTTGAATTATGGTTTTCTCAGGATATATGCCCAGTAGTGGGATTGCTGGGTCATATGGTAGTTCTATTTGTAGTTTTTTAAGGAACCCCCATACTGTTCTCCATAGTGGCTGTACCAATTCACATTCCCACCAGCAGTGCAAGAGTGTTCCCTTTTCTCCACACCCTCTCTAGCATTTATTGTTTCTAGATTTTTTGATGATGGCCATTCTGACTGGTGTGAGATAATATCTCATTGTAGTTTTGATTTGCATTTCTCTAATGATTAATGATGTTGAGCATTCTTTCATGTGTTTTTTGGCAGTCTGTATATCTTCTTTGGAGAAATGTCTATTTAGATCTTCTGCCCATTTTTGGATTGGGTTGTCTGTTTTTTTGTTATTGAGCTGCATGAGCTGCTTGTAAATTTTGGAGATTAATCCTTTGTCAGTTGCTTCATTTGCAAATATTTTCTCCCATCCTGAGGGCTGTCTTTTGGTCTTGTTTATGGTTTCCTTTGCTGTGCAAAAGCTTTGAAGTTTCATTAGGTCCCATTTGTTTATTTTTGTTTTTATTTCCATTTCTCTAGGAGGTGGGTCAAAAAGGATCTTGCTGTGATTTATGTCATAGAGTGTTCTGCCTATGTTTTCCTCTAAGAGTTTGATAGTTTCTGGCCTTACATTTAGGTCTTTAATCCATGTTGAGCTTATTTTTGTGTATGGTGTTAGAGAGTGATCTAATCTCATACTTTTACATGTACCTGTCCAGTTTTCCCAGCACCACTTATGGAAGAGGCTGTCCTTTCTCCACTGTACATTCCTGCCACCTTTATCAAAGATAAGGTGTCCATATGTGCGTGGGTTTATCTCTGGGCTTTCTATCCTGTTCCACTGATCTATCTGTTTTTGTGCCAGTACCATACTGTCTTGATTACTGTAGCTTTGTATTATAGTCTGAAGTCAGGGAGCCTGATTCCTCCAGCTCCGTTTTTCGTTCTCAAGGTTGCTTTGGTTATTCGGGGTCTTTTGTGTTTCCATACAAATTGTGAAATTTTTTGTTCTAGTTCTGTGAAAAATGCCATTGGTAGTTTGATAGGGATTGCATTGAATCTGTAGATTGCTTTGGGTAGTATAGTCATTTTCACAATGTTGATTCTTCCAATCCAAGAACATGGTATATCTCTCCATCTATTTGTATCATCTTTAGTTTCTTTCATCAGTGTCTACAAAGAACTCTTTAAACCTAGTAATAAGAAAATAAACAACCCTGTTGAAAAGTGGACAAAATATCAGAACATCAGATACCTCACCAAAAAAGCTATGCTGATGTCAAATAAGGAGATGAAAAGATGCTCCACATCATATGTCATGAAGGAATGGCAAATTAAAACAAGATACCACTACACACCTCTTAGAATGGTTAAAATCCCAAAACACTTACACCACCAAACACCGGTGAGGCTATAGAGCAACAAGAACTCCCATTCATTGCTGCAGGGAATGCAGCATAGTGAAGCTACTTTGAAAGACAGTTTGGCAGTTTCTTACAAAAATAAACATGCTCTTAACCACATGATCCAGCAAGCACACTCCTAAGTATATACCCAAAGGAGCTGAAAACTGTGTTCACACAAAAACCTGCACACAAATGTTTATGGCAATTTTGTTCATTATTGCCAAAAATTGGAAGAAACTAAGATGTCCTTCGATAGGTGAATGGATAAACAAACTGAGGTGTACCCAGACAATGGAACTTAATCAGCAATAGAAACACATGAGCTATCAGGCCACAAAAAGACATGGATTAAGCTTAAATGCATTTTACTAAGTGATATGGTTACACTGAAAAGGTTACATACTGTACGATTCCACCTATATGACTTTCTGGAAAAGGCAAAACTATAGACACAGTAAAAAGAGCAGTTGTTGTCGGATATTGGTGGGGGGGATTTTTCGGGCAGTGGATCTGTTCTGTATGGTACTGTCATGGTGGACACATGATATTTTGAATCTGTCAAAACCCAGAGAGTGTCCAACACAAAGACTGAACCCTAACAATAAAGTATCAATACTGGTTCATCAGTTGCAACAGATATACCGTTGGAAGCTATGGGGTGGTGGGGAGATGGTCACATGGGAATGCTCTGTACTTTCAATTTTTCTGTAAACTTCAAAACTGCTCTAAAAAATAAAGTCTATTAAATTTTTTAAAATGTGCTACTGAATTCCAAGGGGAGATCAGTTGCTGGGTAATTGCTCATCCATGTTTCTCCTTAGGTGCAAAGATGATCTTGCACATTCACTGCTGACAGCCCCTCCAAAAGCTGCCTGCCTCAAAGCGTTGACTTGGTTTGAGAATTGTCCTCGAGTTTTATGGGTTACTGAGGAATACTTTTTGAATGCAGAAAGCATACTCATGGGGGCCATCTAAGGGCCCTGAATTCTTTTTCTGCCTTTAGAAAAGCTGCTGAACTAAATCTGGCACATAGAAATGTGCCTGAGGGATTTTTCTTTTCTTTTTAAAGGTTTAATTTAATTTTTATTTTATATTGGGGTATAGATGATTTACAGTGTTGTTTTAGTTTCAGGTATACAGCAAAGTGATTCAGTTATACATATATCCATTCTTTTTCAGATTCTTTTCCCATATAGCTTGTCACACAATACTGAGTAGAGTTCCTTGTGCTATACAGTAGGACCTTGTTATTTATCTATTTTATGTATGTTCGTGTGTATATGTTAATCCCAACCTCCTAATTTATCCTTGCCACCCTCTTTCCTCTTTGGTAACCTTAAGTTTGTTTTCAAAGTCTGTAAGTCTCTTTCTATTTTGTAAATAAGTTCATTTGTATCCTCTTTTTAGATTCCACATATAAGTGACATCATATGATATTTGTCTTTGTCTGACTTATTTCACTTAGTATGATGATCTCCATCCATGTTGCTACAAATGGCATGATGTCATTCTTTTCTGCGGCTGAGTAATATTCCATTGTATATATGTACCACATTTTCTTTATCCGTTCCTCTGTTGATGGACGTTTAGGTTGCTTCCACGTCTTGACTATTGTTAATAGTGCTGCAATGAACACTGGGGTGCGTGTATCTTTTCGGATTATGGTTTTCTCCGGATATATGCCCAGGAGTGGGATTGCTGGGTCATATGGTAGTTCTATTTTTAGTTTTTTAAGGAACCTCCATACTGTTCTCCATAGTGATTGTATCAATTTACATTCCCACCAACAGTGTGGGATGGTTCCCTTTTCTCCACATCCTCTTGGCATTTATTGTTTGTAGACTTCGATGATGGCCATTCTGACCAGTGTGAGGTGGTACCTCACTGTAGTTTTGATTTGCATTTCTCTAACAATTAGCAATGTTGAGCATTTTTTTCAAGTGCTTTGAGATTTTTTTTTTTAATTTGCTAATATGAACCCTGACCTTAGTGAGCTTGTAGTCTAGAGTAGATGGTGCAGGAGCCTAAACCACTATAACACAAGATAGAAAAGTGATACATGCACTGAGTGAGGTACCATTAAAGTGGTTGGGAGAGAGATGCCCTTCCCCCACACTGTCTTCAGGTGGAAGCAGTGACACTGGGTTATAGAAGATTGGATGGGAGAGCAGGTATTATGGTTGGGGCCTGTGGAATAGGGGAATCCATGTTCCATGCAGAGAGAATTCCATAAGCAGAGGCAGGGAGGTGGATAATGTGTGTGCATGTGTCCATGTCCTGGGAAAAGTGGTGTCTGCACAAGGTGGCTGGACCATAGCACATGAAGAGCAGGAAGAATGGCTTCAAAGGTTATGGCCAGTTGGTGGCAGCCTCTGAATCACAGGCCAAGGAATTGAGACCATGTTCAGTAAGCAGCGGGGACCAAGCAAACCCCAGCTGTGCTTCAGAAGAGTCATGTGGTAGCAGCATATAAGATGTGTCAGAGAAAAGAAGCCTGGAGGTAAGGATACTTGTCAGAAGACCACTTTGAGGAAGTATCAAGAACCCAGGAAGCTGGAAGCTGTCTCTTCAGCCTCTCAATTCCCATATCCCTTTACCTGTATCTCTTGTATACACTTATCAATTTTTACCTTATGTATCTTTTTTAGTTTAAAAGTAGATTTAGTTCATTATTAAGGAAAATTAGACAACATAGAAACATATAAAGTAAACAGTTCCCTGTAGTCCCACCACCCAGAGATAACTACTGTTAACATTATGGCTCTATCCTTTCAGATCACATTATATAAATCACACTATATTGGCTTTTTTTTTTTTTTACAAATATGAGCATAGTTTTAAAGCCTACTTTTTTTTTTAAGTTAGAAGTTATTTTTTATTTTATTTTATTTTTTTGCGGTACATGGGCCTCCCACTGCTGTAGCCTCTCCCGCTGCGGAGCACAGGCTCCGGATGCGCAGGCTCAGCGGCCATGGCTCACGGGCCCAGCCGCTCCGCGGCACGTGGGATCCTCCCGGACCGGGGCACGAACCCGTGTCCCCTGCATCGGCAGGCGGACTCCCAACCACTGCGCCACCAGGGAAGCCCTTAAAGCATACTTTTTAAAATTACTTTACAGTGAACATCTTTCCTTGTCAATCAGTATTTCTAGATTTCTGTTGTTGTTTTGGTTGGTTTTTGGTTTTGCTTTCCCAGTTTTTAAAATTGTGGTAGAATACGCATAACATGAAATGTACCATTATTGACAATACATTCACAGTGTTGTGCAACCATTACTGTTATTTAGTTCCAGAACATTTTCATAACCCCGAAAGGAAGCCCTGGATCCATTAAGCATTCATTCCCTATTCCTCTCTCCTCAGCCCCTGGCAACCACTTATCTGCTTTCTGTCTCCAGAGATTTATCTGTTCTGGAAATTTCATATAAATGGACCCGTACAATATGTGGCCTTTTGTATCTGGCTTCTTTTACCTATCACAGTGTTTTCAAGGTTCATTATATCTAGATTATCCTTTTTTTTTTTAAACAAAAGATGCTCATGAACAAAAAGCACTGAGAAACAAGACCTCTCCTCAAGATTTCCACTTCCCTACCTCCCTACCTGTTAATAATTTTGGATACAGCATCTGGACCTTTTAGATGAACATATCAAGCAATACGTCCTTCCAACATATTCTGCTGTCTCTCTCTTCCCATCACCTGACATGAATGTGGGAAGATGCCTTAGCTTTTCTAGTCACTTTCAGGATTTAGGACAGGCTCATTTTCAGGTGTTAAAATATCCCATGTAAATCAAAACTTCCATCCAGTCCACACAGCCTGACCTGCAGATCAGCCCTTCTGCTCCTTCCCCACAATTCACTCAGCCTAATCCTGGGATGCTTTTGTAAGTTCCTTAGAAACCCTCCTCCTGTGTTCTGCCCACTCTAACCCCTCTGGGGGCAGTAGGGGAGTTGCATGCACTATTCCACTGGATACTTGCCTAACTTCGGAGGGCTACCTTCAGTTCCTCCTTTTGACACTGTCCCCCTGGAACCCCTCTGGCCTTCTTGGGTGGAGTCCTGTCAAGATGTCCCCTGGAATCTATAACTGTAGAGGGCACTTGCCATATATATGATCATCTTGCATCCTTTTAGTGGCCTTTCTAGATCTGGGGAAATTCCCATATTGAGTCCACCCCCCGTGCAAGGTGGTAGCCTCCCTTGCAGCCAGGATACAGCTGTGTGTTCTATCTCTGCCTATCAGAAGGAGCTGGGACCTAGGATTTGGAAGCTGAGAAGGAGAGGATGTTGGTGTGGTGCAGTGGCATCAGCGATGCTTTTGCTGGAGCAGCGCCAGGGTCCAGTCACTGTTCCTGACCATAGAGTTTTGATGCCTGGCTCTCTGACCCACCTGGCATTCAGCATCCTTTAAAAATGCGTACTCTGCTTAAACTATTGAGTTTAATTTTTACTAAGATCCTTGACCGATGCCACATCCTTGCTTAGCCTGGTGGTTAAGGGCAGGTTGCTCCCACCAATGCTCTCTGTCCCCACCTGGCCACCTCCCATGCCCCAGCCAGCCTGGGAGTCTGGCATATGTTTCTCTTGCCTTCTCTCCTGCAGGCTGTCAGGAGTAGTAGTTACTGGACCAGCTTCACCATCTGTTAGTACGTTCCAAATATATGGTCTGACATCTCTCTTTAGAAAATGTGAGTACTTACCATTCTGTCCTCAACTTTTGGGCATCTGCAAAACTCTGAGACAACAGGAAAAGTCCTATTGCACACCCTGCCACACACATATTTTCTCTATATATTATGTAAGTGGGATCATCATCTACTTGTCATTTTGTAACGTTTTTACTTAATGTTATATTGCAGACAACTTTCCATGTTAATGAGAATAGTACACCTTCATCCATTTTTTAAAAAAATATCAGCCACATTGGTGAAAGAACTATTTATAAACAATAAAAAGCACCCATTTTAAATGCACACTTGGAACCATCACCACAATAAAGGTTTAGAATACTGCCATTATTCCCAAAAGTTCCCTCACGTCCCTTTGCCGTCAGTACTTCCCAATCTTCAGCTCTAGGCAACCATTCAACTTCATCCTTTTCAATAGCTGTATGACAATCCCATAATATAGAAGTTCCTTAATGTATTTAACCAATCTCCTATTGATAGACACTTACATTGCTTTCAATTTATTGTTTTATTGATTCCTTATCAACACATATTTGTGGAGCACCTACTATGTGCTAGGCATGGTGCTATTATAACAATTCAGTGAACTTCTATATGTATATATGTGTGTATGCATTTATTATTTCCCTAAAGTGTATCCCCTAACAGCTGAGTGACTGGGCCAAAAAGTGTGCACGTTAAGATAATTTTGATAAATATTGTTAAATTACCCATCGGCAAATTTGCAACAATTTACACTTCTATCAACAATGTGCATGAATGGCCATTTTCCCACACCATCCTCAGCACTAGGGATTATAAGTCTTTCCCAGTCCATTAGGAGAAAAAATGTTTTGAATTTACGTGTCTTTGCTTACTGATGAGGTGGGCCAACTTAGCGTCTGTGAATTTTATTCTGGAAATCACGGCCCCAGAAGCCAGACTCCCTTGACCTCACCCCTCAGAGTGAGGCTGTGGCCGGGCTCTCTCCACTGAACTGGAAGGACATCCTGTCCTGTTGAAAGTGGGACAAAGGTCATCCTTTGGTTCCTGACAGCTCCCTACCTCCCGCCCCCCTTTTCTTTAAATTAATTAATTAATTAATTTTTGGCTGCATTGGGTCTTCGTTGTTGGGTCTTCGTTGCTGCGCATGGGCTTTCTCTAGTTGCAGCAAGCGGGGGCTACTCTTCGTTGCGGCGTGTGGGCTTCTCATTGTGATGTCTTCTCTTGTTGCAGAGCTCGGGCTCTAGGCACGTGGGCTTCAGTAGTTGCGGCACACGGGCTCAGTAGTTGTGGCTCGCGGGCTCTAGAGCACAGCCTCAATAGTTGTGGCGCACGGGCTTAGTTGCCCTGCGGCATGTGGGATCTTCCCGGACCAGGGCTTGAACCCGTGTCCCCTGCATTGTAAGGCAGATTCTTTACCACTGGACCACCCTGGAAGTCCCCCTACCTCCCCTTGAACAGCCATGTTGGAGAAAGCCCCTCAAGGATGGGGTTGGTCCTAGTCTCTCCTGTGATTGGACCTGCCCCTGCAGGTACACCTGAGGAGGTCCATGTCATTTAGACTTCTAAGCTGGCAGAGAGTGTGGGTGGAAATATAGCAGACTTAAATTAGATATAGTTCCTGACCAACTAGATAAAAATCATTATCAAAGGAGAATTTTAGCAAGAGTCACTCTCTTTTTAACAAGTAAGTATATCAATATATATGTTAGTGCCCCAAATATTACTGGAAACTGTTAGAAAGTGGCACCAGAATTTCCTGTAGTCTCCCCCTCCACTGTGGTGCTCTTCTGTCCTCATTCCCAGGAAGGTCAGATCTGCTTCCATAGATCACAGCTTGTAACTCCTGGGGGTGGGCAAGAGATGGGCACGGGTGGTAACCCAGGACCTGGTTATGTGGTTGGTTTAGTTGGGAAAGGTTAGGGTTTATGGCACAAGGAAGGAAACAGGATCCTCGGGCCTTGACTGTTGCTGAAACAGCTCAGAAATACTGTGACAGGGTAGTTCCTAAGTCAACTATGTCTTTTCTTGTGGTGTAAGGATATCTATTGCTATTTTTGGTTTCATCCTGTCCTCCATTTTCACTCCAGTGCCCATGGAGAAGAGGGTATAATTAAGCAAGTATTTGGACTTATTTGGTCCACAGCCACCCTCTACAGCTTGCAAATGATTAAGACGCTCCCTCAAAAGGGAACTTTCATACTCTGCTGTGGAGTGTGAATTGCTATAGCCCTTTGCAAAGCAGTCTTGTTTTAACCATTAAAATTTAAGATACATACTCTTTAGCCCAGTAGTCTCACTCCTGGGAATCTATCCCATACAAATAAAAATACCAGTACATAATGAAATGTATACAAGGATATTTATTGTAGCATTTTTCACAGTGGCCAAAAAAAAACCCATCTAAAACTGCCTATCAACAGGAACATTGTTAACTAAATTATGGAGCATTCATACCATGGAATATTATGTAGCATAAAAGAAAGAATGAGTTTGAGTTTTACTGCCTGACTTGGGAGAGGGGGATTTCTATAGTTTCCACTGTTGAGTGTGAAAAGCAAAGAGCAGTTAAGTTTGAATAATGTATTTTTTTAATAAAACAAACAATGAGATGTTTATTTGTGCATAATTGTGTAAGCACAAAGAAAAGTAAGGAAAAATATACACAAGCTTAACACTGGTGTGTGTTTGTGAATATGTATATTAAGGGAGGGAGAAGCAGGCAAAAAGGAAAACACAGGTGCCACTAAAGACATGAATTTTATGATAAGCAATTTATATAAAATTATATATTGTACCTGTGTATATATATGAATTAAGAAGTTAGAAAAAATGTCAATCTTTACCTATTGATCAGAAAGGATGTCCATTATATATTGCTAAGTGATAAAAGCAAATCGCAAAGTTGGTTTTGTTTTGTTAAACACAAACCCACAAAAATTAGCCTATATATGTGAGTACGTGCTTGCATAATTCTGAGCAAGGGTTTCCACACCTGGGTATTAACATAAGACCTCAAGGGAGAAGTGGAGGGTTAAAATGGAGGCTGGAGAGAGGTTTATCTTTTTTAAAATATACATCTTTGTATTATTTTATGTGTTGCAGTGGACATTTATCTATAATGTATCAGTGATCTATTGCCACAATAATACCACATAACAAACCACCCCCAAAACTTGGTGGGCTTAAAGAAACAAACCTTTCCTGACAGATGGCTGAAGGAAGAGGAGGATTGTTCCTGCCAGTGTGAGCAGTCGTTAGCTACCTGATATTTATAAGGAAGTTTAGAGCTTTCAAAACACTCCTTTGTAATGCTTCATTCTTCTCACCTCTTTGAATTTTAATTTCTATCTATGCGTCTGTCTTTATCACTAGCCCACTAGTTTCTTGAGTGCATCTCTTTTATCTTGATAACCCCAATGTTTGGTATACTTCCTAGAACACAACAGGTGCTGATAAATGACTAAAGAATGATTTTTTTAAAAAAACAAAGTTTTATTCACCTCCTGGGTCTGTGAGCCTGCGATTTAGGCTGGGCACAGCTGTGTGACTCTTCTGGTCTTGATCCAACTCACATGCCTGGGGGTGGGGGGGGAGGGGAGGTGGGCAGCTGGCTGTTGGCTGTCCTTGGCTGGGGTGACCAGGCATGCAGGCTGTCATGGAAATGTGTACGTGAGAGGGCAGTCCCAATCACATGAATGCTTTTCATGTTTGCTGATACGGTTGTCAGGGTTCTACAGAGAAACAGAAGCAAGAGGATAGATATATATGTGTATTGTCTGTGTGTGTGTGTGTGTGTGTGTGTGTGTGTGTGTGTGTGTGAATAAAGAGATTTATTATAAGGAACTGGCTCACAGGATTATGGAAGCTGAGAAGTCCAGACCCAGTAAAGCCCATAGTGTAAATTCGAGCCTGAGCCTGAAAACAAGAGGCTGGTGCCCCAGCTCAAAGTCAGTGAGGCAGAGAGAGAATTCTTTCTCACTCAGCCTTTTGTTCTCTGTAGGCCATTGACAGATTGGATGAGGCCCACCCATACTGGGGAGGGCAACCTACTTTACTCAGTCTACCAATTCAAATTTTAATCTCATCCAAAACACCCTTGCAGACACACCCAGAAATACTATTTAACCAAATATCCCTTTATGTGTCAAGGTGACATGTAAAACGAAGCATCACAGTTTCCAACCTACGTGGACAAAGCAAGTCATATGGCCAAGCCCAGTGACAGGTGAAGGGGCATTGGAAAGTTATGTGACTTGTCTTCATCCATTTGGGCTGCTGTAACAGAATACCTTAGGCTGGGGGGCTTCAACAACACACATTTATTTCTCAGAATTCTGGAGGCTGGGAAGTCCAAGGTCAAGGTGCTGGCAGATCTCGTGTCTAGTGAGGACTCTTCTGGTTTGCAGTCAGTGGTATTCTGGTTGTATTCTCACATGGCTAAGAAGTCATCTCTCTTGTGTTTCTTCTTATAAGGTACTAAACCCATTTGGGAGGGCTCGTTCCCCATGAGCTAATTACCTTCCAAAGGCCTTACCTCCTAATATCATCACGTTGGGGCTTAAGATTTCAACATATGAGTTTTGAGGGACACGTTCAGTCTGTAACAATGACAAATACAGGAAGGGTGAGAATGGGGTCATTTTTGCATCCTACCATATGTAGTCCAAAAAGTGTTGAAGAAAGAGGACTTCGTCCCTCCATTTACCAAAGAAGAGTCACTTGCCTGGTGCCATGTAGAATTCAATTGCCAAGTTAATTATGTCTGGGTTCTTAACATGTTTAGTCAACATCACATACAGGTGAAGATTGCTTCAGAGATTTGCAAATTGCGGCGTTTACGCTTAAGATCTTAAATCTTACGCTTAAGATTTGCTTGACTGGGACGGAAAAGGCGAAACGTAGGGTTAACAGGGCAGCCACTTGCAGCCCTAGCTCATTGTTGGTGCTTCCCCATATCACAGCTATTTGAGGTCCCCAGGAGCTCTGCAGAATTCTGGAGGGAAAATGACATCAGGCTGGGGTTGAGGAATGCCTGCTGGGGGGGCATCCTTTTCTGCCCAGGCCAGCCAGGGGTGAGGAGCCAGTAGGTCCTTTGTCCCAGCAGGGACAACTTAGGGGAGTGTTTGTTAGGAAAAAGAATATCGAGAGGAAGGGAAGGATTAGAATAACAGTCCTCTTTGTTTTCTTCTCGGAATACCTGAGTAATTTCAGATCTAGTTTTGTGTGATCTCGTTTTGTGTTTCCCCTGCTTTATGAGACTGGTAATAGTTGAGAGGCTGTGTAAGTGAGGAGGCGCAAACAATAGAAAGTAAGAGGGGTCCACGGGAGACTGTGCCTCACCTAGAAAAGAGAGCCACTGTGCGCTCCCTGCCCACTTGCTTAGCCACTAAGGATTGTGCAGTGGACTGGAGATCAGAGTGGGAGAATGCTCGGAGACATGATTGATTTTCTTCATTTTCACTTCTTGTTAACGGAGCAAGGTGTGAATGGGTCAGGGTAGCAACAAGGATGACTTCATGTTGTTATACACCAACCTTTCTCTTCTAGCATAAGAATCACCCTTCTCCGCCTGGGGGTGTGGAACATCATGTCTGTGAAAGGTGCCTGAGTGGCTTCTCCCTAGGAGCAGATTCTACAGCGAGCTTTAGGATGTCAAAACTGAACCCCACACACATGCAATGCTCTCTAACTAAAAGAGCCCCAAGGTTTGGCAAGAACACATCTTTCACATCTCCTGCCGACCAGTTACCAACACTTGGCCAGTCTTGTTTGGAGACCCAGGAAACTTATTCAGCGGAGTGTCCAAACCTGGTCTGGCAGACAATTGGTTATACACACAATAGCTCCTTCCTGTCCTTGCTTGTTAAGAGAACTGAGATTTGTTTATGGAAACAATATGCACAGCTCCAAAGGCTGAATCATGATTGGTCTAGGCTCCCATATCACTCCTTACTCCCTTGGCCAGCTGTGCGTTGTCCTCGGTTCCTTTGCAGCCGTGTGACTGCACTCTGCGCAAGAGACATCAGATGTTGACTAGAGGACTTGGAGAGATGATGCTGACTGAATAAAAGATCAAAGCTTCGTGAGGAGAAAGCCTTTGATTCTTTTTTTTTTTTACATCTTAATTGGAGTAAACCTTTGATTCTTTTCTTGTTTGGGAGCTAGTGTGAGGATGTGCAAGCTGGAGCTGCAGCAACCATTCTGCAACCACAAGGCAACAAGTGTGAATAATGCATCGCACAGGGGATGGGGGAATGGAAAGATGCAAAGAGCTTGGGTCCTTGGTGATACCTTTGAGCCACTGCCTCCAGGCCTCTTGCTATGTAAGATAATTAAAAGTCTTCACTGCCTAAGTCACTGTTAGCCAGATATTCTGTTACTGGCAAATAAAAAGTATTCCTAACTGATATATCTGGTCATCTTCAGCCTGGCCAGGGTAGGTTTTGCTGACAATTCCACCACACTAGCTTTGTAACCAGTTAACTTCATCTGCAAAATATGTTGGGAAAAAATACCTTCTTTATTACCTCAAGCAAACTTTCTGAATCACAAGATCAGAGCGTGGTCTGTGGATCAGCAAATCATTATCCCCTGGGGTTTCTTCAAAATGTAGACTCTCAAGCTTGCACCCCAGACACACTAAATTAGAAATTTCATGGGTAGAGCTATCAATCTGTGTCTTCATAAACCTTCCAGGTGATTCAGTTGCAATGGAAAGTGTAAGACCACTGATACTGAGGGTCAACTGGAGTGGTTGCATGTCAGAAACACCAGGGGAACTTTAAAAAGATTCTCAAACTCCACCGGCAGAGTTCTGATTCAGCATTTCTGTAGTGTAACCTATGAATTTATATTTCCCAGAAGGCCCCCAGGTGATTCACAGTGAAACCAGGTTTGGTAACCAATGGAATGCATATGAAAGCAGGTCACCTATGCCAAGGGGCTGTCACTCTAGTAAGAGATGAGGAATAGACCTGGTCACCCCGGGGACAGGTGAGCTGAATTATGGATTTTCTCACCTGGTAGGTAAGGGAACTGACTGCTTGATCTTAGAAGTCTTCTTCAGCTCTAAGGTTCCTAGGATGCCCACTTGAACTTTGCAGATCTGGCTGGAACAAGCAAATATGGTCTTGGCAAATTACGTAGACAGACTCATGAGCAACAAGTGGAAAGGACTGGAATTTTACTAAAGTTTAAACAGCAGCCTTGCTCCCCACCACTGCCAGACCCAGTAAATCCAAAACAGGTTTTCTCTTCTGCCTTTACCAGGTTTATGAGACACAGCAGGTTTGCACTTCAGATGTTCATTTATAGAGTGCTAGACTACACCTGCTTCACGCTAGGCTTGTGCTTTGGGCGTTCTTTCCTTTGGAAAATGTTATTTTTAAAGAACATCATCTTAAGGCATCTTGCCTTCTAAAGTGTGCTACTTGTTAAGGATCAAAACTTCTGAAGCAGCCTACTTGCTGTCCATCCAAATATGATTTTAACCCTCTCTCCTGCCTCATCTCTGCCTTGTACAGGAGATGCCAATCATTTCTTCCCCACTCCCACATCTCCTTCCAGGAAACTGCAGTCCCTGTTTCCAGCGAGCCTGTTCCCCCACTCTACCCCTGAGTGAGTGTTTAAATCCGTGACACTGTGGAAAATAAACAACAACACCTCATTGATTGACTTTGGAAGATTATTTTGAAAACCAATAAATAAAGTGGGAAAAGTTAAGCATTTATCCTTCCTTTTCTATATGAACTGTACCTTAGGCTAATCAAATAGTTGATGAGGGGGAGTTTTTCTTCATAGAAGCTGATAAATGAAGAAGGAAAGGTGAAATCATAGCATGATCCTTTTGCAAGGCCTAATGAATTAATGGATCTAGGAGGCAACCATCAATGGCTGTTATGTCACAAAAAGAGAAAAAAGAAGACATTCTGTGTCTCTGAATGGAAGTCATGACACTGCCTATAGTCTTGCAAAAAAAAAGTTCCACCTGAATCTGATTAAAGTCTATAGACTAAAATTTACAGGAAATATAGAGGACAGAGGAACATGTTAAATGAAAACGAAGGGATACAATCACCATAATCCAGACTGTGGGAAACTTTCTAAGACAAATGATCTAGTTTTTCCAACAAATTGCACAGAAAACATAAGACACAGGGGGAAACCTGTAGATTAAATGAGACTGAAGAGTCATATTAACCAATCATAATGTGTGGACCTTGTTTGGCTCCTGATTCAACAAACCTTTAAAAATTACAGGAAAAACAAGGAAATGTGAACAATTCCTGGATATTTGATAATATGAAGAAAATATTGTTGATTTAGTAGTGATGATAGTTTTGTGGTTACATCTTTTAAAAGGAATCCTTATTCTTAGAGCTACGTATTGAAACATTTACAGGTGAATGAAATGACGTCGGAGATTTCTTTCAAAATAATCATGAGAGGTGGGGAAAGGGCAGGATACAGAGAAGCCTGTCCCTGAGCTGTTAACTGTTGAAGTGGGTGATGACTAACTAGAATTTCACTGTACAGTTCCCTACAATTCTCTATATTTGAAATTTTCCTTCCTAAAAAGTCAAATTAAAACACTTTCATTTCTATTTTTTATATATATTTTATATTAGCCATAATATATTAGTATAGGAGTTGATGTTTATTTTTTAATAAATATAGATTTATCAAGTTTTACTTGTTCTTCACTGCTAAGCATACCCCAAAATTTTGGAGCTTTTTATTTTTCACACTTGCCTGCCCAGCTGGACTGGAAGGTCCATGGAAGCAGAGACCTTCCTAGTATATTCTCCACAGAGCTAATACCTTGTGGAGCGTGTAAAGTGCCCACCCTGGGAATACAGCTCGTTAAAGCACCATTCCAGAAGGGAGTATTGCTCACCTGGTCTCCTATTTGTGGACACCTCCATCCCGTCTTCATTGTTAGTGGAGGATGGACAGTCCACACGACCATTCCTACCAGTGGGAGGAGTTGGTTAGCTTGAGGCTTTGTAGAGAGAACAGAAACGATTGAAACTGACTAAATCTGTGTTATGGAATGGAGACCATTATAAATTTACTATGCAGTTAATACTACAAATACTACAGGAGAGTTCTGGCTTTTACATGTAGACCCTCTTTACGAAAGTATAAGGTAAAGTGAAACCACTGGCAAGGTGTGGCTACAAAATGTCTGTCCAAATTCTCTTTGCTGTTGTCCCTGCCTCTTGGTTCCATGTTGTTGTTGTTATTGTTTTTGCCCCAGAAACATCTGGTGTGAAAACGGTGGTCCCCTGTATTAAAGCCCTTATGATTTTAGAAAGCTCTCCATCTCTCTTATTTCCGGTTGCTCGAAATTCAGGCTTTCCCAGGATTTCCTCAGTTTCCTTTAACTTGAGCTCTCACTTTTCTTTTTCTTTTTAAATAAATTTATTTATTTATTTATATTTTTGGCTGCGTTGGGTCTTCATTGCTGCACGCGGGCTTTCTCTAGTTGTGGCGAGCAGGGGCTATTCTTCATTGCGGTGCGTGGGCTTCTCTTCTTGCAGAGCACGGGTTCTAGAGCACAGGCTCAGCAGTTGTGGCACACAGGCTTAGTTGCTGCACGGCATGTGGGATCTTCCCGGACCAGGGCTCAAACCCGTGTCCCCTGCATTGGCAGGCAGATTCTTAACCACTGCGCCACCAGGGAAGCCTCTCACTTTTCTTAATTACACAGAAGTTAGAGACACTTCTCCACTTTGTAAATTTACCATCACTGCTTACTCCAGGAGCACCTTTTACTTCTGCGTGATGTAACAATTCTATCCCTTTGTCCCTCCTGAGCTTCAGGATTGGGAGAGGGTATTCATCCTGGGTTGATGTCTTGTAGGAAAAGCAGTTTGCAATTAGAATATAACTTACAAAAGGACCGCCCCTTGGAGTAACCTCCCTTGTAACTTGTTCAAAATCACCCAGAACATGGGTCTGTCTCCTTGTCTTTGTACATTCTGCCTGATTGTTACTGTCTCCCAGAAGACTTCTAGGTGGTACCACAGCATCCATTTATAGAAAAGTATACTCTATTTACCTAGTCTGGATTTTAAGAAGAAATCTTACACTCGGCCATCCAAATGCTTTCAACAGACCGTGCAATTTAAATTTATAAAACAGTAACTATGTCCATAAAAGCCAACACTACATGCCAGGCACTATTCTAGGTGTTCTACATGTATTAACTCATTTAGTTAGTTCTATTATTATTCCCATTTTATAGGTGGACAAACTGAGGACAGAGGGCTAGTGAGTCGGAGCCAGGCTCTGACTATTTTTGGGACAGCAGTCTTGAAGCAGATCTTATTTCCCTGCCCTGGGATTGAACCTAGCAGCTAGTCCACCAGGGGCTAGAGGCCAGAAGCAAAGTTCCCTGGTTCTTACCTCCTTTGAAAGCAAAAATGTTTCAAGGAGGCAAAAACTGCAAAACAGATACAAAATTTATTATAAGAGGCACAGCACAACGGTATGGGAGAGCACAGAGAGAAACAGTTTATTTATTTTTTTGTTGTTTTGTTTTGTTTTGCGGTACGCGGGCCTCTCACTGTTGTGGCCTCTCCCGTTGCGGAGCACAGGCTCCGGACGCGCAGGCTCAGTGGCCATGGCTCACGGGCCCAGCCACTCCGCGGCATCCTCCCGGTCCGGGGCACGAACCCGTGTCCCCTGCATCGGCAGGCGGACTCTCAACCACTGCGCCTCCAGGGAAGCCCAGAAACAGTTTATTTATCGAAGTCAGAAGCAAGGCAGAAATACACACCCAGAGAGGAGTGCAGGCGTCCTGAATGAGGAGGCAGTAAAGAGGGGATTGAAATCACTTATATATGGCAGTCTTTCTGGTCTTTGTTTACATTTGGCCAATTATCTTGTTTCTTTCCTCACACCTGACTGGCCCTGGGACCCTCCCCAACTTTTTGCACAACTTTTTGCTAGGATGGATCCCACCGCAGAGGCCTGTGGGGGTATGTCCACACTTATTATGGGGTGGCGCCCCTTCCCTTTTTGACCCCCAAGGAGCCTTCCTGTGCATGTGCAGACAGGGAAGTTTTCCTTGACCTCAGGAGTGGTCATCTTATCTCTTTACTTCAGCAGAGCTCAGCGTCTGCCACTAACTTTGTCCTTGAAGCGTCTGGGTGAGAACAAAGCTTCCATTTTACTCCACTTGACAGACACCAGCTGTCCAGCCCAGGGGCCCATCTATCTCCTCACTCATGACCACAGGCAGGCTGGCTCTAGGGTGTGCTGCCTGTCTCCCGGAGAGACCCAATTGGGAAGAAGCGAGGAACACCTGGAAGAGTGGAGAGACAGAACTACCAGAGGAGAGGGAAATCTCAGGAGAAAGAAATTTCTGGGAAAATGAGATTTTTTAAAAAAAAAATTTATTTATTTTTATTTATTTATTATTTTTGGCTGTGTTGGGTCTTCATAGCTGCGCGTGGCTTTCTCTAGTTGCCGCGAGCGGGGGCTACTCTTCGTTGCAGTACGTGGGCTTCTCATTGCGGTGGCTTCTCTCGTTGTGGAGCACGGGCTCTAGAGCGCGCGGACTTCGGTAGATGCAGCGCGTGGGCTCAGTAGTTGTGGCTCGCAGGCTCTAGAGTGCAGGCTCAGTAGTTGTGGCTCATGGGCTTCGTTGCTCCGCGGCATGTGGGATCTTCCCGGACTAGGGCTCGAACCCGTGCCCCCTGCATTGGCAGGTGGATTCTTAACCACTGCGCCACCAGGGAAGCCCGGAAAACGAGATTTTTGAGACAAACCTGATTTTTGAGATTCCTAAAGCTGAAGTATAAAGTTACCCTGGTTTTTCCTTGTCTATTTAGTAGAAAGAGCTGTGGTCCAACCTGGCTCTCTGCCATCTCTGTGTGACACAGAAAAGTCACTTTATCACTCTGGGCCTGTTTTTTCATCTCTAAAAAAGAGTAAAATTATGCCTATTGCTATCCGCCGTAGGTAATGGTAGGAATCTGTTCACTATTACTTTGAAGGAAAGTCCATATGGAAGAATGTTCTAAGGGCTTCCATTTTTAGATGAGCTTAGGAGGACTTTGGTTTGACATCTGAGTGTAATCAATTCCTACTATTCAATTATTTGTTTTCAGGGCACCACATTTGTATGCCTTATAGAACCCACACTTGGACATGCTGACATCAGGCTTCAAGACAGCTGAGCCCCACTAGACACCCAAAAAACCCATGGCTCTGGTTGCATCTTTCAACATGACCAGTCCGCAGTAAGTAGCATTGGGATCGGCTCTCTGTGGATACTGAGTTGGCACATCAGTATTGGGGGTACAGCCAATAGCTCCTTCCCCAGCCCTGTAGAGATGGAGGGGCTCCAGGTGGTTTTGTCCTTGAGCCTGACATTAAAATAATGTGTTAAAATCTACTTTTTCTCAGAGTTACCTTATTCATGTCATCTCATCTTTTAGTTCAAATAGGCAGAGGAATTCTGCAATCCAAAACTGGGATTGTAATCCCATTGCTAATCCAGTGGGATTGCTAATATCAGATTGGCCGAAACAAGTCTCATGACTGAACACAGCATCAAGGGTGGAGAAATATACTCTTCCCTTTGATGGGAAACTCCAAAGTCACGTGGCAAAGTGAGGGGTGCAGAGCAGAGCCACTGATACGTGTTGTCCACCATACTGTTCTTCATATTCAAGACCAGGGAGTAGTCCCAGTACTCAGGCTATAACTGTGAGACCTTCACTCCCCCTAAAGGAGGCCTTGTCTCCTCCCGCTGAGATGATCCATGGCCAGAGATGGTGCTGGGCCACCATGACCATTGGCAAGAGGGGAACAGAGGGCAGGAAGGCAGGAGTAGCTTATTCCATGCTTCTCAGAGCCACATCCTGTTAGTTTCAGAAACTCACCCCAGCCCTCCATGAACATCTCATTGATCAGAAAGCTCTACTTGTTCAGTTTGGCAGTCCACAGTTTCCAAAAGAACAAATTCGACCTAGCATCTACTTTTTGGGAAACATCTGGAAGAGCCAGGATTCCCCCCATGAACACCCACACTTTCATTTCAATTGTTGAGAAACACAGAAGCTTCACATCCTGTGACTGTTCTGTCTGAAGATCTTGAGTCATTTTGTAAATGCCACACCATGATGAGTACTATTATCTGTGCTTGACAGGTAGCAAAGAGCTAAGGTTTAAATAAAGCCTACAAAAGAGAAGTGGGGCATTGGAAATTACTTGGTGAATTCAGGTAGTTTAGGCAGCCAATCTGTGGTGTTCAAGGAAAAATCCCACCTTTTTCTCAATTATCTGGGATGATTCAAGCAAAAGAGAAGTAGGCAGATTCAGTTCCAAACTTTCTGGATAACTGCCACTGTGTATTATTGGTTAGCTTTCAATGGTGGTTGGAAAAATTTAGAATGTAGTACTGTCCAGCCAAGTGTAGGAACTTATCACTCCAGAGCCCCTCCCACCTGCTCCATATTTCTCACATCCATGTCAGATCACAGAGAAAGAATAGAGCCTCTATTCCACCTCTTCATGCTTCAGCTGGAGAAACTGAGGCCCCAGAGGAGGTCCGCAGAAGTCAGCATTGGAATCGGCACCAGAGCCCCTGAACAGTTTATCGCAGACTGGGCTGCATTACAACCGGGCTCTCAGTGTTCCCTCAAATGTTTAATTTTTACTCCTCTCCACTGTTTGTCCAGAGGCACAAGACCCAGCCCCTCAGATTCTACAGATGAAATAGGGTCAAGGATGTGTTGGGGGAACCAAAGATGGCAGCCCAGGAAGTTAAAGGAAAATGATCCAGCCCACCATCTCCTCACGGTGTAGCTGTTGGTGTTTGGGAAGAAGAGTTCTTAGTTACTGAACACACTGCAGGATGTGTAATGTCCCCTTTCTTAGTTATGTCATTAGTGACCTCCTTTGGTAATGTGACAGCCACAAATGCCTCCACCAATTGTCAAATACCCCTGGTGGGTTGGGAGGTAGTCCTGCCTCTGGTTGAGATGCCCTGTAATGCCAATGGAGTTGTGGGTTACTTGCAGTGCCCTAGGTGAGCCTGATGGTAACCTAGTAGGAGACCCAAAACCCCTCAGACATTTGTTCAAGTGACCCCCATTTCCTACTGTCAACCTTATAAAGGGAGCTGTAGTAGGACCTGTTTAAGTAGGAAGGGAGTGGCACCCAGAACAGCTGGCCCCTCCTGTCCTCACTGCCCCAAGGCTCACTTGGTCCCTACAGGCCTCCAGGTCAGCTCCCCAAGCACCAGCAGTACATCCAGTTGTGAACAAACACCTCTCTTCTCTATTGTGGTACAGATGGTAGAAACATTCCCGAGGACCTTTACAAAGAAACACGGAAGACAATTTAAAAGAATGTATTACTCCAACATAAAGTCTAGTTATTGAGAAGCCTAAAAGTCTAAGTCCTGGCTTTGCTGGTTGGCAGAGTTTCCATCTGGGTCTTTACCTCCCTTTGATGAAGGACTCTGCCCCCCAAACCTCATATTTTAAGATCTGAGCATGCTTCCACTTTTCCCCAGCTCGTGAGGGAGATGCGGCTGGTAGGGCCTCAGTCCAGTCCCTGGGTTGGCCAGCGGGGAAGAATGGTGACCTCACACTTCCCCTGCCCTCCTCCAGCACAGATTCTGGTGCATTCTCCCTCTTTGCCTTGGGGAATGGAAAAATCATTTTGTTCTTGAGGGATGACTCTGCCCTGTTGCCATCCCCAACTCAGGCCTGCCACAGAAGGAGGAACTTCCGAAGTTGAGATCATCTCCCAACAAGTAGACGAAGAAACCAAGAGCATTGCTCCCGTGCAGCTGGTGAACTTTGCCTATCGGGACTTGCCCCTGGCTGCGGTTGACCTCTCCACGGTGGGCTCGCAGCTCCTGTCAAATCTGGATGAAGATTACCAAAGAGAAGGGTAGGTGTTGGTACCATTGAGTAGCTAAGACGTCTCTTGCATAACTCCCTGGGTTTCCATGGGTACCTACAGCAAGGCAGCCCAGAGGTGAGAGGTGCTGAATAGTAAGAGACCAGAAGTTCACATCAGGCCACCCCGGCTCTTCTCCTCAGATATTGTTTCCTCAGAAAAAGGCTGTGGGCACAGAAAGTATCTGTCGCTGCTAGACAACCTATTAAGCGACATTTGCTTGGAACTCGGGGAATTATAAAATTAAAGGCTGTCACACTGCATAATAGCCCATCCAATACTCAATCTGGACACCTGGGAATCAAGAGACCAACAGGATTTAGTGTGACTCACCCAAGGTCTCAGTGCCTATAAAGAATGGATTTAGAATATACTTTCTTTTTATCAAGTCTTCTTTCACCAGGGACGAGATGGGGAAGAAAGCATGTGTGCAGTAACATGCTAAGGGTGGGAGGGAATTTAGCACCATTCAGCCAGGAGCTTTGCAGACCTTAAAAAGGTCTGCTGCTTTTTCCAGTGAGAACAAATAGCATATGCTGGCCCCTGATTCAAAGGAGCGGCCCCTACCTACTCCTACTTAACTGGTCAATCAGATTGGATGCCTTTGTTCAATCTGGACAGGGGAGACACAGCAGTGACACCCTCCATTCACGTGGGGGAAGCTGAAGGCTGGACAAAGGCAAGAACAGGTCCTGGGGTCACAGGGCAGGTCAGACTTTCCCCAGCCCCACCCTGTTGCTCTTAGATATAGACTTTTAAACATTGGCCAGGAGCTTGGGAGCCAGTTCTGGGCTACTCTCCTTCCTCAGATGCCACCGTTAAATATTTTGGAACATGCTGACAGCTTTGAATATAAAAACGAAGGGTTGCCAGGTTATTTTAGAAGCAAATGAGAAGCCTTAGCTACAATTAAATTTTCAGAGCTTGGATTCCCTGTAAGTGTTTTTGAAGGGCCTCCCCGCCTTCCTAAGTTAAATTGCCTAACAATTGTGAAACCATACACCTTTTGCAAAAGCTTCACTCCAGTGGCTTTCTCTGAAAATATAATTTTTTCCAAGTACTGTGCTTAGAGTCAGCAAGGCATTGGAAACAAGGGTAGGCAAACGGGTTGGAAATAGTTCAGGGTGGCCTGGCAGAGGGTGGCAGCATTCTGAGCGTGGGCAGCACCATCCGACCAGCTTCTCCAGGTCTCCAGGTCCTTGGCTCCGCCAGAGATGTTGGCGGTCAAGCCTTCCTTGAGCACCTGGCTACTGTGCCACTGCCCTCTGGAGGTCAAAATTGGTAGTGCAGCCTGGTATCCTGCCCCAGCCATTCTCATGGACTCATTTCCCGCCCCACCAGCGCCACCTTTAGGCTCTTTTCAAGTTTATAGTCGGAAGGCAAGGAAAGAAGCGGGAAGACCTTGGAGGATCTAGTTCCAGACCCTATCCACACCTGCACCCTGTAGGCATACGCACCACAGGTGGTCCAGGCTTTGGGGGCACCACTCCTTAGCCTGAACTGGAGAAGGCAGAGTCTCTGCTTTGTCATTCCATTTGCTTCTGAATCAGGCCCTTGCAAGATTTCTTCTGAGCAGGGAGAATACAAATGGGATGCCTGCAAGGCAGAGAGGCTCTTGATTTGGTTTGAGTCTCCAGGTGTGCCCTGGAAAGCTGCTCCTGTTGGGTAAATAGGAAGCAGCCGGATGAGGAGATTTGCTTCGCTGCTGGAGTTCTCGGCAGCGGGCTCCATTGGCAGCTAGAGGGCTTCCTGGAGGAAGGAAGAGCAGGCACAGGACACAAGCCAGGTGACAAGGAAGCAGAACAAAAGCACACTGTGAAGGGGGGAAAAAGCCTCTCTTCACAAGCTTCTTGGCTTTTGCTGCATTTCCTGGGGTTTTCCCCAAATTTCCAACCTGGCCCTTTCTGAAATGATGCAAAACAACACGATTTACAGTTCTGGTAGGTCTTCGAAAAGCTTTGGTGTAAGTCTTGTCAAATACACCTCTTCCTAGTAAGGGAAGTGTTATATATAGGAATGAATCTTTTCTGTAGGAAATGAAGGGACCTCAGGGACCCCAGCAAGATAGTGCCCAGCCACCCCACCATTTACTTCTTTTGAGCTCAGTGGTATTTCAGTGCTTTTAAGTTTCCCAGAATCTGAGAATTTTAGAGCTGGAAAAATCCATAGAAAGTATATATTCTAAATATTCTAATAGGATAGCAGAGTCCAGAGAGTGGAAGGAACTTGCCCAAGGTCACACAGTGACAGAGACAAAAATAGAGCCCTGGCTCCTGATCCAGGCTGGCACTACTGGGCTTCCATTTGTCACCTGTCCCTTTACAACATCACAGTTGTGACTATGGTTAGCATGCATTGTACATGATACCGCTGTTAGGCTATACTGTCAAAGGCCCTTAACTTTTTGGCGTGCAGTCACTGAGATGTAGGTAAACCCCTAGGCACAGGTGGAAGAGTTTCATCTGTCTCAAGCTCCTTGACTTTCCTAACAGTGCTTTGTCCTTCTCGTGGACCTGCCTAGCAGATCTTAAACTGCAGAGCTATCTGTTGTCTACCCTCTTTGCTTCTACACACAGACTGCTGAGGGCTCAGGTAGGAAAGTCAGACAACTGTGCAGATTGGTGCTGTCTTAGTCTGGTGGGGCTGCCATAGCAAAGGACCACAGACTGGGTGGCTTAAACAACAGGTATTTATTTTCTCACAGTTCTGGAAGTGTGAAGTCCAAGATTGAAGTGCCAACAGAGTCAGTGGCTGGTGAGAGCTCTCTCTTTGGGCTGCAGACAGCTGCTTTCTCGCTGTGTTCTCACATGGCCATTCCTCATTGTGCATGAGTGGAGAGAAAGAGTGAGCTCTGGTCTCTTCCTCTTCTTATAAGGGCACTAATCCCATCATTAGTCATTAGGGGCCCCACCCTGACCTCATCTAAACCTAATTACCTCCCAGAAGCCCCACCTCCAAATACCATCACATCAGGGTGGGGTGGGTCCGGTGCTTAGGGCTTCAACATACGAACTGGGGGGGTGGGGGGGGGAGGACACAAACATTCAGTCTATAAAAGCACCTCCCAGACTCAAGGCCTCCAGTCTCAACTTGCTTCTCAGTTTTGCCTAACAGTTCTCTGTGGTCCTGGTTAGCTTTCACTCCTGGTCCCCAGGTGGCCATTTCAGATTGTTTCCATTTCCCCCAAGCCTTCTCTTGCCCCCAGCAGATGACCTCCTCTCCTCCTTCCCTAAGAAAGTAGAAGCAGTCACAGATGAGCTTCACCCCACGCCTCAGTCCCTCGCTTCCTCCCTTCTAGGGCCAACCTCACCTCAGTTCTGATTCCCCTCCCCTCACACCTTCTCATGAACTGTGCTGCATCAGTTGCATCCTCACACTGACTCGTCACACACACAAGGTCTCTCACATCCCCCCTTGACTCCATGCCCCCGTTAGCTGCCACTATCTCTCTCTTCCTCTTTGCAGCCAAACTTCTTAAAAGCCTCATCTGCACTAGCCATGCCCCCTTTGCTCTCTCCCATTCATTCCTCAGCCTGCTGCAGTCCAGCTTTAGCCCCATCCACACCGTGGAAACTGCTCTCCTCAAGGTCATCAACGGCCTCCGTGTTGCTAGGGTCCTTACACTGTCCTCTGTCCAGCATTTGAAAACGTCACCCACTCCCCGCCCTTGAAACACAGTCTTGTGTGTCCTCTGCTCTATCACACTTTCTGGATTTTCTTCCTACCTCTCTGGCTGTCCATTCTAGGCCTTTTAAAACTTGTTCTTTCTCTGCTTTGTCCTTAGATGTTGGGGTTCTTCGTTTTCTGTCTTTGGCCAGTTTAGCTCTACTAATTCTACCCACTGGGTAATTGCATCCACCCCCATAACCAAAATTCACATTCTTCAGCTTGTAACTTTCAAAGCTGAGTCTCTAGCACAGCTGCTCTCTCTTTCTCTCTCTCTCTCTCTCTCTCTCTCTCTCTCTCTCTCTCTCTCTCTCTCAAACTTCTGGCTCACATCCAACTACTTCCTGGACATCTCCACAGGATCCCAGACACACCTAGAATCCTAACAAGTGTCTGTGGAATTATCTGTTCTTCTACCTCTGAGTTGGCTGCATATTTGAGCAAATATTGAGCAAATGTTCTTGTCTCCACCCAAGTCATTGCTAAAAATAGCCTTTTTGGTGACAGCACTTAAATCCCGCCTGAGGAACCATTATCTGCCCAACCAGGACTTCTGACCATCTCAAACCCAACAAGGCCCCAAACTGAACTGTCTTTTCCCAAAACGTATTCTGTCTGGCCCCAGTCAGTGGATCTAGACTTACCTGGCTGGCCTCCCCAACCCATTACCAGAGGGAGTCACATGTGCATGTTGGCTCATTTACAATGACCCTCAGCCTCCTTCCTGCCTCAACAGGAGCCAGTGGCTTCCAAGACACCAAAGATCCATGAAGCCAGTCGGTCAGGCATAGTCACCACTGGAACTTGCATCCTTCTTCCTCCCCTGCTCTGGCTCCCTCTTGTCCATGTCCCACTGCCCATGAAGCCGCTGACACTGACAGTGTCCACTGTGGGAACACTAGTGCCCAGTTCAGGGCCTTTCAGAAACCACAATCCCACAGGATGCCCATGCAAGGTGGGCAAGAAAAGCCTCCCCTCCCCCCAGACTCTGTACCAAGCTATCAGTGAGCCCAGAAGTGTCTCTGCTTATGGCCACTGCTCTGGTCCTATTTGCTTCTGGCCTTCACTTCTCTACACCCAGGTCTCCGGTTCAATCCAAGGGGCTGCACTGACACATCATGCCAGCTACACCATCACCATCACCATCACCATCACCATCATTATCATCCTTTCCCTCCTTGCATCTTCCCCCCAGCCATGCTCCTCCTCCTTCAATAGTGCTAAAACACGGATCTCCATGAATGTCTGCCAATGTGAACAGACAGAGGAGGGGGAAGGGGAACAGAGGACGTTCTTGAGCACTTCTGAGCCCCAGCTGAGCCAGCCACAGCGCCCCACTACATCGGTACCCTGAGAGAGCAGCTTAATTCCTTCTCCTTCGTCCTCATGTTCTGTCATCTCCAAGTCCTGTACCTTTCTACTGCCCTAATATCTCTCCACTGCATCATCCTTCTCACAAAGGATTGGTAACCCTATCAGCCAGGTGCTTTGGACTGCATACCACAGGAAGCCTATCTCAGACTCAAACAATGAGGGTTTTCATCAGCCCATGGCCCATGGAGCCCAGAGCTAGGGCAGCTTTGAGGTTGGTCCAGACCCTCAACAGTAGCAACAAGGACCAGATTCCTTCTATCTGTCCACTCTGCTGTCAACAGTGTTAGCTTCATCCTGATGCTGTAAGGCTCCCCTTATTTTTTGAGAGGGCTGCCCTTGGTAATCTGGCCACATCCTTCTTCATACATGTCTGGCAACAGAGAATGGCTACCCATCATTCTCTTTTAAGAGCAGCAAAGAACTTTCCCAGAATCCTTTAGTTGCTCTCTCCTCACGTCCCATTGGCTAGAATTGGGTCACATGGTAAGGGGTATGGGAATCCACAGCCCAGTCAGGGCCACCCCTTGAACTGTGTCATTTCCCAAAACACACTGCTGTTACCCCATGGGTCAAGGGTGGGATGGATATTGGAGAATTGCCTGCAATACACCACAGTCTCTAAGAGAGCCAAGCCTCCATTCATAGCTTTTGATCCAGAATTAGAACTTCCCTTTTTCCTTTCTAGTCAGTGTTCGATTTGGAAAAGATCTAGAAGCATGTCTGCCTTCTCAGACTGTTTCTTCAGTAACTTGGTTGGCTCGATTATTTCGCTCAGATACAGTTTGAATTGTGTCCACTATCCCAGGGGACAACGCTTTGTGTTTCCATGTAACCAGAGCCCCTTCTGCCTGGTTGCCTTTGTACATCACCCCATTCAACAGTGGGAAAGTTAGACACAGAACTGCTTCTCAGTGAACCAACTGTCCACCTTTGGAAGAGGGACACTGGATTTGCAGGAGGCTAACTCATGGCACAGACTGGGAGTTCTACTCTTTCTCAACCAGCTACACTACATTGAAGGCCTGGTTGGTTTGCAGGGTCTGGGCTAGACAAGAGGCCACAGCAGGCAGAAAATTCGGAGAAGCGCAGAACCTCCACCCTCGGGAAGCTCACAGCCGATAGGAAAAATGATGGTGACAATATATGTGTGAGGAAGGCGGTGAAGGCAAGGGTCATCACCCCCTTTTATAGAGGAGACTCTGGGCCACATCGAGAGATAGTGCTACCCATCTTTTTAGTGGAAAGAGGGTGCAGAGAGGGTCATGGAAGAGTAGGTAGGATAGTCTTTGTCAAAATATAAAAACAAAGTAAGAAATGAAAGATATTCAGCCTTTTGTAATTATTTACATTTTAGGGTTCTAAGAGGTCTGACCTGATTGGTCAGGGCCAGACCCCCAGATGGGAGAAGCTTGGAGGAAGGCTGGGTAGACAGAAAGGGATGTTATTGCTTGGAGATGATGCCAATGGCACATTTCTGCTGGAACTTAACAATCAGAGAAAGAAAACCTAATGGTTTTGAGATGTCAGGCTAGGAAAAGATGACAGGGTCCAATATAGCAACATCTTTAAATAAGGACTGAAATAATTTTAGATATGCCAGCAAACAAAGGCTGGAGGCAAAGAGGGAGGAGGGGAGGTACCCCCTGAGCCATAACCCCCAATTCCCTTCTCTTTTCCCATACTGTCCAGCCCAAGGACCACCCCCTCCAGAAAGTCTTCTGTCTCCCACCCCACCCAGGCCAGAGCCTCACCTTGGTGCACCCATAGCCCTTGACCTTCTTCTATCTCAGCACTTATGACACTGAACTCTACTCTGGTACTGGACCAAGTGCTCCCTCAGGGCAGAGATCAGATCCTTTGAGCCTGGAACGTGAGGAGTGTTGATTAAATGAAGGAATGACTTGAGCGAGTGAGTGGATGAGTGAGGCTGGGTTAAGATAAGGATTAGAAGAGAAGGGGAAGGCCACTTCCATTTGGGGAGAGTTGGGGGCTGGCTCTAGACCTGTGTGGCATCCAGGAAGAACCACAGGAAGGGACCAGGCTTCTCACTCCCCACAACTCAAGGCCATGGTCTGTGGCTGGCCCACCTTTGAGCATCCCTGCTAATTCCACACCCCCTCCACAAAGTCATCCTAAAAGAAATAAATCAGATTTGCCTCAGAACATGCCCACTTCACTTAGTACAATCTTAGCATCCTTTTAGAAGAAGGGAAGGCTTTTTGGGGTTCAGGGTTAAGAGGCATTTCCATCCCTGCCATGACCTTGCAAGTGCAAAGTCCAGAAGTTCTGCATCACGTGGCTTGTGAAGTCTTTGATTCATTTTTCCCTCAAGGAAGAAAAAAAGTTAAAAAGAGCTTCCTTATTCCATTTGCTTGATGCCAAGGAGATTTGTCTCTAATAAAATTCTGCCTCTTCCTCTGGCACACCAGCTGTCCCTGGACCCAAGCTGACCCTGTGACCCACGACTCTTTATATTTTTTGTAGGCTTAGGCTTCCATGAGGGTTCTTGATGTCCCAAACAGGAAATAAAGGTTTGATTCAGATCAAAAAGTATTTTCTGGTAAGCACAGGTGAGCCTATTTCCTGTAGTCCAAGAACTGCAAAGATTTTATATTGATTAAGAAGACAGTAAGTTCACAGATACATTATTTCTTAGTGAAATAAACCTCTTGTCCCCACCTACTCACAGGGCAGGGTGTACAGCCTCTGGAGAGCACTAGGTGGCGGCAGAGCACCTCTGACCACCTTCGCGTGGGTGCGTGAGCGCTGCATGGAATGGGGTGGGGGACTTGAAGCCAAGGCCAGGTCGCCCAAGGAAAGTGAGCTGACTTTATGGGATTTGGGGGTCTCCAGTCATCTGCGGAGGCCCTTGAGATCTGAACTTTAGCCAAAGAGAAGAAGAGGGAGCTGGCCATCCCGGGATTTGCCAAGCCACATCTCAGAACCAGGGAGAGCTGGACAGAGAAGTGGGCGTGGGGTGTGCCTGAAAGCCGTAGCCCACTGGTTCCCACCAGGGTAGGAAGCTGACCTCATTCGGGCAGCCCTGCCTACAAAGCATAGCGTGAAGGAGACTCTCAGGCTTCTGGCCAGTTCCCAGAATTGAGGACTCGAGGTGGGAGAGGGTCTTGTGGCCCCTTGGTCCAGCAGGGCCCCACTCCCTCCCCTGAGTAGGCTTGAACCCCATGGAAGCCCTTCAGAGATGTGTGGGCAATGCCCTGGGTTCCCCCAAGTAGGGGCAGCCAGTCGATGGTGCGTATTAGTCATTGTGTTCCCAGAGAGGGGTTGGTGGCTCGCCAAGCGGGGTGACAGCTCCTGGGCTGGGCTCTTGCCACCACACCCTGCTGTCTTTCCCAGCCCTTGCATTTCCCAGGGTGCAAGAAATCTGAGATTCTGGAACAGGAACATGTCAGACTCCCGTGACCCCAGCTGCACACAGCCCTCCTCCCTCCCTCCGCCCCAAGGCAGTGGGGCTAACCTTTAGCTCTGATTGCAGAACGGAAGCTGCTCGTTTGGGAACTTCAATTTCTTCAGTTCCCCCAAGGGCTGGGAGAGTCACCTCTGACCTCCAACCTGAGAGTCCTCGTGACTGCAGTGTGTTGTGTGCTCGCATTTCTGGGCGTTTTGTGCTGCTGTGGCTTGCCTCTTGGAATTGGGTACAGGAACACAGGGGATGCTTGACAGTGCTTTTCCTGCTCTTCTGGTTCTCCCTGCGAGAGTGAGAAAGAAGTCCAAGGGTGTCCCTGCGGGTGTTGGGTTGATGGTTCTCATGGGTGGGTCTTTGTCTCTCTGAAGAAGTTCTGCACATGTGAGCTCATTTCCTTCTCCTGCCTTTTCCTCTCCCTTTATGTGTTTAGCTTTTCAGGGTAGTCTGGGGCAAAGAGCTCATTGCATAGTCTGAATTCCCTTATCAGGCTGCGGACTCCATGCGGATGAAGGCCCTGGGCACTCTACAGTGCCTGGCACTTGGTGAGCGTGTAATGACTATGTGCAGAATGGAACGGATGTCGAAACTGCCCATATCTAGATGATTAGTCCCTTTTCTAATGCTCACATGCCTAAATCATCATAGTACATACGAATGGTAGCCGTGTCGTAAGCATTATGTTATGGGCTTTATGTATGTTATTTTTAGTATTTTAGAACAACGATTCTGCAGTAAGATAGTCCTTATTCCCATTTGGGAGCTTAGGAAACTGGGGATCAAAGATCGCACTCAGAGTTCAGGCAGTGGTGGGGCTACAGTTACCACCAAAACCTAGACAGTTGGAAGGGTCTGGCTTTCCCCATTGTTTGTCAACAGAGAAAAAAATAGAAGGAATTGTCTTTTAAAACTACTAGATGAGTTAACATTTGTAAAGTGCTCGGAATAGCATACATACATAGTAAGTGCCTTATAAGTGTTTGCTAAATCAATAAAAATAAAACCCAGGTCAGTGCCAGAAGTTGGATTTAAGTCAGCTTCGTGGCTTTCTCTGACAGTATTTTAATCCTCGGGAATAAATACAGTAAAGAAAAATCAAGTGGGGCCATAGGAGGTTCTGCTGACAAAAACACCACCAAGTCTGTGGCTCCAGGCTGCAGGTGTTTAGCATCACAAAATTGGAGCATCTCAGGGCCTGGACGGGTCTCAACTGCCCAGTCCCGGGGTTTGAACTCGGATCCCAGGTATCCTTAGAAGACCTATCAGTGAGAATCAAGGGGTCCGTGCACCCCTTGGAATGTTATGCACAGTGTTGTGGTTTTGTGCACTGTTCAGGTATGGGGCCACGGTTTTCATGCCCTGGAGAGCTCTGCAACGCAGAAGGGTTCTGAGGCTCTGATCTAGCAGTGCCTCCCAAGGTCATAGTTGAGACAGGTTGGGGAGGCTCAGCACCCCAGACTTCATTAAGGCTTCAACTACACGCCCTTTCTTTGGGGACTTGATGGATGGAAGTCTCCATTGAGTAGGACTGGCAGGCCATCTGGTCTGGCCACCTACTGGGAAATAAGCTCTTCTGTGATCTTCTGCCTCCTCCAGGGACATCATGACTGTCCCCTGCCTGTGGACTTTGCAAGCAACTTGGGGGTCTCCACAATCCCCATACCTCGCCACCGCCCCTTCCCCCCATCGTGCATCCTCCCAGCCACGCCAGCCTGGCAGCCACACTGTGGATTGCCAGGGTGGGAGAAGCCAGACCCCCCCAGGAGCAAACACAGCCCCTGCCATCCTGGCACTGCACAGAGCAATTCTGCTCTACCTTTCAGAACGGGGCTGTTTCAGTGCCAGGCTTGGGAATGCTGCCTGATGGAGCAGTGACCTGGAGCCGCCTCCTTCTGGGCCACTCTCGTGGCTTGACCTCATATAAAGGATTCATCAGAAACTTGCCAGAGTTCATTTTAATATTCTAAAAGTTATCCTCTCCAACTTTTATGAAGACACCTAAGTATAGAAAGCAGAAGAAGTAAGGGTACTCGGCCTCTCCTCCCTCTCCAGGGTTTCTCTGAGGCCGCAGGAGTGACTGGTGCACCCACACAGCAGAACAGTCACCTGCCTGCCAGGAGATGCCATCTGGTTGGTATTTACAGACTTTGGCAGCCGAAGCCGGCCTCCTGGAGCTGTCCCCTCGCTGCCACTGCACCGATAGGAAATTGAGAGACGCCTGCCCTCTGGTGGTGATCCTGGGGATAACGCCACCCTGAAAACCAGCTCTAGGGCTTTGATGGGCTGAACGCTCAAGAGATGGAGGAAGGTATCTTTTCTAATTAAAGAGTCAATGCTGATTTCCCTTTTGACCCATTAAACTCCTTGAGTCATTATTTAATCACTCAGGGATATTTTGAAGCTGGAAAGATTCTATTTTTCTACTAAAACCCAGTCTCCTAGGAATATCTGAGTCATTTGAATTTCAGAGGAAATTTTATTAGTAGCTGGGATTTCCAAACACTGGGGCAGCCAGAAAGTCTTCTGCTTCATCCCAGCCTCTTTTCTGGAGTCTTGGGGTCCATGGTCCTGCTCTTCAGGGAGCTGGAAGCCCAGAGCCTGCTTGGACTCCAGCTTCAGCCTCAGGTCTGGGCTAAGAAGCCCTCGATGCCCCCAAACACATATGCTCAGTCTCAGTGCTACTTTCTGCTCCCCAGGGAGCCTACCTGCTTCCCCATTCCCTCAGTGTTGGGTCCTGCACCTCGGCCCCAAGGGCTGGCTGGGGACCTGCTTGCCTTCACTGCTTCATCTCTCCTGCACCCAGACTCCCTTTGCCATGCCCTGCCCACCTCCTGAGCTACCCGTTACCTCTTGTTAAATCCAAAGCAGTGGTTGTCACCTAAATCACCCAGGATCTCACTGAGATGCAGACACTTTTCAGTGGGTATGGGAAGGCCCAAGAGTCCGCATTTCTGACAAGGTCCCACGTGATGCTGATGCTGCTGGTCTACGGAGCCCACTGAGCATCAAGGACCAAGGACAGTGGTTCTCAATCTCAGCTGCACATTGGAATCACCTAAGGAGATCAAAACATGCTAAGGCCTGGGTCCCACCCCATAGTGTGTGGTTTGCGTGGTCTGGTGTGTGGCCCAGGCACTGGGATTTTTAAAAGCTCTGTTAGTGGTCCTCGGATCAGCCAGGGTTGAGAACCACTGACCTGGAAACAGATTGCAGCCCCCCTGCCGCCACTCCTCAGCCGCTACTGTATCCCTGGACACCATCCTTTCTTGGATGGGTGGTCTCCCTCCATCTGCTTCAGTTGAGTCCTCCCCTGTGTGTATTGTCCTGGGGTTCACATAGAGTGTGTGCAAATAGCACCCCTTGAACTTGTGCACAAAGGGGGTTTCAGGAAGTCACCCCCAGATGGGCATGGTTGAGGGGTTTGTAGTGGAAGGCAGAGCAGAGGTGGGGGGAACCACTGGGCTGGTGCGGGAGTGGAAGCACAGGACCAGGGCAGTGAGTATGGGCTCCACTTTGCAGCTGCCTTGGGCTTTTTTGGGAACTGCGTTGGTTGCCCCATGGGCTGTGGGAACACCTGCAACACCTGCTCGGGGTGGGGTTAGGTCAGCTGCCCCCAGCCCTGAAGGGGAAGCCCTTCCGGGTGAGGCCTACCCTGATCACCTAGTTTAAAATGTCACCCTTCATGCCCCCCTTTTCTCCCACAGTACCTACCACCTTGTAGGACACCATCTCGTTTCCTAATTCGTTATGTTTATTGTTTGACCCTCACCCACTGGAATGTCAACTGCCCTAGAGCCGTGGCCTGTGTTGAGCACAGTGCCTGACTAGCACATGGGGTGTCTGGCGTTCACTTGACTTCCAGACCTTCCCCTCCCTGCCTGGTTTCTGAGTCCTGCCACCTTCCTGGCCCCTCCCTGGCTGCTTCCCGAGGCCGAGGAGTGCCGTGGTGCCAGGGCAAGGCTCGCATTGCCAGCTTTGGACTACAGGTCCCCACTTTGCACCGACTGCTTCCCAATAACCAAACCTGGGTCTGCTTAGGAAGTTTTTCTGATCAAACAAGAAAATGAAAAGCAACATCTTTTCTTCTTTTTTCTGGCTGCACCTTGCAGCACGCGGGATCTTAGTTCCCCAACCAGGGATAGAACCCGTGCCCCCTATATTGGGAGCGTGAAGTCTTAGCCACTGGACCGCCAGGGAAGTCCCAAAAGCAACATCTTAACATTTGAAGCCGCAACATAAAATGACTTTTCGTTCCCATGGAGAGGCAGGTCAAGTGTGGAGTCTCCTTTTTAGAGGCAAAGCCTGCCACTTGAAGAAACAAATGGTTTGTTTCATCCCTTTCTCTCCCTTTCTCCCCTTGGGACCTTCCTCTCAGGGTAGAAGGCCCGGTCTCTGAGGGATGCACCCCACGCTTCTGGGGTGCACAAGACACAGATGAGATCAGGTGCCCCGCTTCTCACACTGGACGTGCAGGCGAGTCTTCCTCTGGTTGCTCAGCATGGCAGCCCAGCCCAGGCAGACGGCTTTGGCAGCTGCCCTTTTCATTTATCACTGCGGAGGGTGCTTGCCTCAGATTTCAGGTGACAGTGAAATGGCATCAGTGTAGGGGCTACAGACGATTGGACTGGGTTTTAGAGAGGATGTGGAATTGGAGCTGGGTCTCCTTTGGGAACCGGGGAGGAGGGCAGGAGGGTAGGAGGCCGCAGGAAACTTCCAGAGGGAGTGCCGAGGCAGCTGGAGGCTGGGCGAGAACTGGGGTGAGAGGTGCGAAAGATTAAAATAGGGCCAGCGGAAGGGGGCGGGGATGTCACACTATGGGAAAAGGAGGGGTGACACTCTCGGGATGTATCAGGAGGAGAGGAGGTCAGCCAAGTAATGATGGCCAAAGGTACCTTACAATTCAAAGGGTCTTTCATAGGCAAAAAGCATACACAGCTGATAGCACCTGTGCGTGGAGCCTCCAGGATTCTCTGTGCCAGGTAGGGCACGGCTGTCCCTGACCACTCTGGTCCTTCTTTCCTGGCCTCCTGGACAGACACGCTCAGCCCTCCCACAGGTGTCCTTCACGTGGTCTTTCCTTTCCTGACACTGTCTTCTAATCTGTATCCCAGGGATCCCATGCATTCCTCTGACCAAATCCCAGCCACCCTCACCAGGCCCCCTCAAGACCCCTCTGCTCTGAATTTAGGGCTGTCAGTTTAGCAAATAAGAATAGAGGACACCCATTTAAATTTAAGTTTCAGATAAACAATGAATCAATTTTTTTAGTGTAAGTATATCCTATACAACATTTGGGACATACTTATACTAGAAAATCGTTGATAGATTGTTTACCTGAGATATAACTGCTTGTCCCGTATTTTCTCTGGCAACCCTACTGAGCTCCACATGGTATCAGTTTGGGGTTTACCCTGTAGCCTGTTGCTTTTGGGTGGCCCTCGTGAACCTGCAGGAAGGTGGAGAGAAGTGGTTCCACGGGGGACTTTGAAACCCATCTGCAGGCCTTCATCGATGGCCTTCTGTCTGGCCTCCGCTCACCTTTGTCCCCCTGTCTTCTGCTTGTCCTCAGTGAGAACCCTCTCTTCTGCCTGGCAGCTCTCCTCGCTTCTCGCCCCATGCTCTTGGCCATGGGCGAGGGTGTCTCCCATCAGCCATCCTCTGCTTGTCCAAAAATGCCTCCCTCCTCTTCCCCCGTCACCTGAAAGCCAAATTTCCTTGAAGAGCCATGAGCTTTGTCCCGCTTTCCAACAGCTGGGGCCTCCTTCAAGCTTTCCCTTGATGGACCGTGGGGAAGAAATCTCCCTGAAGCACCTACCTTATTCCTTCGAGGAGAAGGGAGCACCTCAAGGCAGAGCTCCCCTTTCCAGAGACACCCTCGGGATCTTCAGGGATGGGTACCGGCCGCTTTGCAGCAGGCTCCAGCCGATTGCTCCCTCTGGACAGGAAGGACAGTGGGTGACGGCCGAATCTTTGGGCCATCAGATAATTTATCATCATTATCACCATCACCATCAACTACATGGTGCTTTACAGGTCAGATGCATCTTCTCATTTAACTGTCAATAACCCTGGAGGCTAAGGAGTTTTACAGATGGGGAGGCTGACGTCCGGAGTGCCTTTGACATGGTCCCGGGAGGCTGAAGGCCAAGCCAGAAGTGAGGACTCCCCAGCCAGTGCTGTCTCTGGTGTCCTAGGGCACCTAATTCTTCCTCATCGAGGCAGGCAGGCGGGTCCAGCTTGTAAACAACCCACCAAGGCAGTGAGGTTTGACTTCACCATCCCCATGCCCCCTTAGAGGCACCCCCTTTTCACCAGGATCTTGTGTTCCTGAAGGGAGTGGATCAAATGCCCTAAGGGGCCCACCAGCTCTGAGATTCTGTGCCTTCTCTCCACTTCCAAACCTACTCAGGAAAGATTTCATTGTTGGTGGCCTCATGTCTATGTGTGAACGTTCGCGATCATCTAGTCAAAGGCTTCCCAAAAGACGGTCCATAGAACACTAGTCCCTCCAGGTGCTACATGAGAAAAGGGTGCGTGGGCCAGTGAGTTTGGGAAAAACTGATACTGTAATCCCTTTTGGAGCACAGTGATGCATGATAGCATATTAATGGCACTAAAAGGTCCTGCAGAGAAAAATATCCACTTAACTTTTTTTTATAATTTTTTAAGATTTTTATTTATTTTTGCCTGCACTGGGTCTTCGTTCCAGTGCGCGGGCTTTCTCTAGTTGTGGCGAGTGGGGGCTACTCTTCATTGTGGTGCACGGGTTTCTCATTGAGGTGGCTTCTCTTGTTGTGGAGCATGGGCTCTAGGCGCATGGGCTTCAGTAGTTGTGGCTCGCGGGCTCAGTAGTTGTGGCTCACGGGCTCTAGAGCGCACGCTCAGTAGTTGTGGCACATGGGCTTAGTTGCTCCGTGGCATGTGGGATCTTCCCGGCCCAGGACTCGAACCTGTGTGCCTTACATTGGCAGGCAGATTCTTAACCACTGAGCCACCAGGGAAGCCCTATCCACTTAACTTTGACCCAAATTTTCTAAAACTTATCCAACCCTAGTAACTTTTTATTGAGTAACAATCATTAACTTTCTGTGGAACTAGCATTCCTTACAATCTACTTTGAGAAACAGGGATCAGTTCAAATCTTTCCTTGTATAGCTGAAAAAACAGAAAATTCACTTACGAATTCATTGAGCATTTATTAGAGGTGGGCTGAGGGTATCCTAAATGCAGAGCCTGTGCTAGGTTCTGAGACCTATGCGGAAGTATAATATAATAAGTGTAATAATAATAATTCATGCAGCACTTACCACATAGCCAGGCTCTCCACTAACCTTTGTGGTCTTCCATCTTTACAAGAAGCCTAGGAGATGTGGTTTTGTACCCATTTTAAAGATGAGGAGACTGAAGCACAGGGAGATGCTGTGAGCTGCCCGGGTCAGCCTGTATACCGAGCTCCATCTCTTAATGAGATGTTTCTGGTCTTCATCATTCTACCTAGTGGTCCCTTGAAGAAAGCTGTGTTTCATCAGGAAGCACAGAGCCGGGGAGGTGTTGAGAGCAGGGCTGTGGTGGGGACGTCACCCCCTCTCAGTGCCTCCTCCCCCACTTTTGTCCCCGCAGGTCTACCTGGCTGAAGCCGTGCTGTGGGAAGAGAGCAGCCGTGTGGCAGGTATTTTTGCTCAGTGCAAGTGTCAACAGTTTCCTGGTAGCCTGTGTAATATTGGTGGTGATTCTCCTGACTCTGGAACTTCTAATAGATATAAAGCTTCTCCAGTGTGAGTAGCAAGAGAGATACATATGTAAATACATATGATGTCAATATTCCATGTGCATCCATCAGGGGTCCCCAACTAGCAGTGTGATCTGCCCCCAGCCTGACGGCACTGCCCACCCCGGCCCCATGGCTCATGGGTATGACCACTGGGAGGAAAGCATCTGGCAGCTTCTCTCCCTGCCACCCCCAGCATCGCTTTGCCCTGCTCCGCCCAATGTGGCCTCTTCACTCCCCTTCCCCAGCATTCCATGATCAGAAACTGATGAGATCCAAAATGTTGGGGACCCCTGTGTGCACCTTTTTTTTTTATTGTTCCCATTTGAAATTTTCCAGGTTGGAATTTGCTGTAGCTTAAAGAGAGTTCCCATGTGTGGAGGCGTCTCACCTTGTAGTAACTAATAATGACAGCAGCCACAGTGACGCTATGATTCCTTGTATTTTTATCCATCTGTAAGTTGGCAGTGTTATTTATCTATAACGTGATCATTTTGAAAGCACTTCTCCATGTATTTGACCCTAGCAGCAACCCTATGAGACAAGCAAGACTGGTATTTTCCCTTTTTATGGATTTGGGAATTAAACTTGGGAGAAGTTAGACTTTTCCTAGTTGAGAGGTATTAGAGCTGGGACTTCAAGCCATCAGGCCAGTTTTCTTTCCCAACCTGGTCCTCTTGGTGTTCGTCCTAGTTTCATGTTCACGGGAGCCTGACGCACATGGCAGCAGATAGCTTGTCTGCCACCTCTTCTGTCCTTCCAGGTGTCCCTTGGCAGCACGTCTGTCAGAGCGGAGGGCCCTCTTCCTGCCTCCCACCCTGTAGACCCCTGTTTGGTGCACCAGCAGGGGGCCAAGGGTCTTGACTCTTGGCTTTGGCTGAGTGAGTGGTTTCTGGTAGAGCTCCTGGTTCCCCAGAGGTCCCCCAGTCAGAAGACGGCTCATTCAAGTGCAAATTAAAAGAAGAAATGAAATTGTTGACCGCCCCCCACCCGAGAGATTTCCTTTCCTGCCATTGGCCAACTTCCAGGACTGTAGATCTGGCCACCCCCGGACCCATTCAGTCATCTTAGACTTATTCTCAAATGCCCCCAGACCCTTTACTGGAGTCTCTGTATTCAGGGTCCGTCCTATTCAGGGTTCCAAGTCCTATTAGCCTTCCCTACTCTCTGAGAGAGGATGGCGGGGAGTGCAGAATTGCTTTTGTCTGATAAGCCTCGTTGGCTTTTGTACAGCTGGTGGCCCCTTGGTTCCAATCAAAGTATCTTCCAGCAGAAAGTGACTAGCACTGATTTTACAGTCAACCTGTCTTCAATTAAACCATGTTGTATACTTTCCCTCCTACTCATTGGTATGTCTGCTTTTTATGAGGTCTGACCATAACAGAGTCATTCTTTCCTGGGTTATACTTGGGGCTCCTGGCCACTCAGGCATTGAGTAGAACTGAGAACACGGCCGACACTGGAATTTTGCTTAAAACTAAGCATCCAGGAGATTGATTTTGGTGGGAGATCCACTAGCAGCTCATAAAAGGCATCTTAAATTCCATAAAATGCACAATCAGAGATTTATTGCTCTTCTAAAGCAAACCATAAAAAAAGGCACAGGAATTCATTTGAGAAATAATGGGGAGAGATTTTATGCTTCCAGAATCATCTGGAGGTCTTTTCAGAGTCACACAGGCCTCAGCCTCCCGGTTCCCACTCGTATTCATGTGACCCAGGACGGAAAGAATCCACAGTGTGGCAGGACTTGCCTTCTGAGGCTCGTATTGGTCCAAAGCCAGGAACCCCAAAGTCTCCCACTTGGAACCTGTCTTTGAAGCCTCCTTCCCCCAGGACATGCTCCAGGACCTTGTTTCCACCCACCCCCAGGGCTTGCCGATGTCAGAGCTCTGGGGGAGGCTGTGGGTTCCTCTCTTTCGGCCACCCCACCCCACTGATAGCTCTGGGCATCTTTCCTTGTCCCCCAGGGGATCTGAGCTGCGTGCTGACCAGAGGGAAGTGTGCTCCCAGCTGCATTCCTGCACCTTGTTTTAGTCCTGCCCCACTGTCTGGGGACGTTCTACCAGTATCTCTTTTAGGCTGGCCCTCTGAGGGGGCATCCCCTCCCACCCACTCTCCATCAGAGCCCACCTGACCTTGTCCTGGGCCCCAGCACCCTACTTTTGGCCTTACTCCCTGATAAACAATGCTCCGCTACAGCTCAGAGGCTGGTCACGGCCCCTGTATTGTGAAAGGGCCTGCCAGAGGTGCTGCCTTAATGCCAAGAATTGCCTGGTGGAAGGTGGGGTGGGAGCTTTCAGTGGCCGATAGCTCTCCCCGCTCATACTCTGGCATCCGGAGGCGTGGCAGCCCCCAGCTGCTCGCTCTGCCACTTTCGCGAGGCTGACACCCTGCCCCACCACTGGTGTCCTCGCCAGTCCCGGCTCCTGCCTTCTCCCCCAGAAGACCCTGGCTGACGCCGCTGTCTCAGCCACTCAGAATTTTCAGAATGAGAAGAGTAAGCTTGCCTTAAGCCCCACTCACAGTGCACAGTGCTTTGGGGGTGAATTGTGGGGATTTCTGGAAGCTCGTCTAGATCTGACCGAAGCTGCCCACCCAGGTCTGAGATGTCTTCCTGCTCCCTCTGGAAGGCTCCCCTGGAAGGCTTCTTTCTGGGCACAAAGCCCACGGTGGCTGATGGGACTGAGCTGGAGCTCTGAGAGGCAGCCCGTTGGATGGAGGGAAGAACAGCATCACCGGCCCACCAGCCTCCCACCACCTCCATCACAGACACCCCTTAAAGCTGCCTGGTGTTCTCTGGCCCGAATGCATCCAGTTCTAAATACTGATGCTCCGGGCTCCTGGAGGCCTGCCTCCACGCTGTGAGGCCCCCTCTACAGTTGCACCTAATTCCTTGCTCCTAAAATTGGCCCCTGTTATTGTGCTTTTGCAGTTTCCAGTGCATTCCAGTTTGCTGGCGTGATACACTGGATCAGTCTGGTCATTCTCTCAGTGTTCTTCTCAGAGGTAGGTCGAGACTTGGGCCCTGTGACCGTCTCTTTAGGGCAACTCCTGGCCCGGGGAGACCAAGCTTTATCCTCTAAACACTTTCTAGTGACAGACCCTCTGCCAGACCTTGAGGCTGCAAAGAGGGAGACACGATGCAGGGAGCTGAGTTCTGTGCTGGGCCTCAGCGGGTGACCCAGACGGTGAGCAGGTGTCGTCCAGGTGAGGGTAGATGGTGACATCTGTGAAGGTGAGACTGAGTGAGACATAGTTGAAGGAGAGCAAATAGTTCGTGTGACTGGTAAGGAGAAGGTGGAGGCCGGGCTGAAGCCCAGGGGGCTGGAGGTGAGGAGACTAATTAGGACGCTGTGGCCATGGTCCTGGGTACAGAGGTGACTTGCCCCTCGGGGCCGAGGCCCAGGGGGCAGAGAGGGCGGAGTCACAGGGCTGGGCAGTGGACTGGACCCAGTGCTTCAGTGGGTACACGGTCTGGCTAGACTGAGCTGTGCCCCCTCTGTGGGAGCAAAGGGGCACGTGTCTGGGATGAGGGAGCATGGGTGCCCTGCGCCGTTGCTAGAGCCAGCTGATGAAGCCCGAGTCCGTATCTCTATGTGTGAGGTAAGAGGGAAAAAGCACCTGGAAGCTCGTGGACCCTGGGTTTTGGTGGGAGCTGATAGCCCTGAGTGGGTCTGAAATGTGTGGGAACAGCTCCCCCACCCTGACGTGGGGGTGAATGACGCATCCTCTGAGCAGCTCCCAGCCTCTCACAGTGACCCCCCGGCCTGTGTTTCGGGGCATTGACTTGGGGCTGCTCCCGGCAGGTTCTTCAGGGGAAGCCGAGAAGACTGGGCTTCATCCTCTGTGCGGTGGCGGGTCTTTGAAGGACTGGAGAGTTTTGTGTGGAAATCCTGTTCCTCCTAACAGAAGACAGGCCCAAGTCAGCTGGCCACTGGCCCACTCCCTGTGTGTGCCCTCAGCCCCACGACCACAGGTCCACATTAGCCCATGCAGAGCCCCAGTGGGGCCTTTCAGCATGGTCAGCAACCGTGGGCGGAAAGAAAGGAATACGGTACAGAGCCTGCTGGGGTGGCATGTGTGCCTGCACGTGTGCACGTGCACACGCACACACAGCTTACACCGGCAAGGGTCTCAGAGGCAGAGGGGGCTCTGAGTCCCAGAGCCCAGCGGGGCCTTGAAGGAGGAAGGATGCTCCGGGAGAGCAATGCTGTGGGTGGAGGTACGGAGGAAAAGTTTTTTGTACTGTGATCAGGGAGCCCAAGGAGTTAGGCACCCCAGGGTCCTCCTGGGCCGGCTCTGACCCCACCTAATGGCACGCACTTTCTCTCTCAGACTCAGGGGAGGCCTGGGCCTCAGGCCTTGAATCCAGAATCCTGAGTCTGGGTGTGGGGTGTGGTGGGGCTGATCAGCAGGCATTCCAAGCATGGAACATTCTTTCCCAGGCCTCGGCTCCCGCAGCCCACGGGGTTGGCAGGCGAGGACTCCAACACTGCCCTTCCTGGGAAGCGTCCCTAACAGCTCGCCGAGGTCATTGCCCTGGAGGCGCCTCAGACCCCCGAATAGTGCCTGCTCCCCAGCCTGCTGCCCCTTGGAGGGTCCTGCCCTCCTGGCCCCCTTTGTCTCCGCTCACTGGGATTCCCTCCCATGCGCACATGGGCCGTGGCCAGATGTCTCCTTGATGCAGACCTTGGAAAATGTGCCATGTGTCTGTGACTGCCAACAAAAATGTTTCATCAGTTGCTGTGGTTCTTCCGTCCGTCCCTCTGCTTTGGTTTTATTGGCTTTGCAGAATTTATTACCCAGTGTTAATTTGGCATTCCCTTCCTGTCGCTGCCGAAGACGAGCCACCTGAAACAGACAAGCGCCAGTGCAGAGGAATCGCGGCCTCAGATCCCCCCTCCGCCCCCCACCCCCAAGCCACGGAAGAGGCTGGGCTTCCCACAGGCTCAGCAGGGAGAGCTGGGGGCTGGCGGAGGATGACTGTGACCTTGGACCTGGTTAGAGATGGTGAGGGTGGGGGTGGAGCTGTAAGGTGAGAGTAACAGAGGAGTAACAGAGGAGTAACGGGGTAACAGGAGTAACAGAGGGGTAACAGAGGAGTAACAGAGAGGTAACAGAGGCGTAACAGGAAAGTAACCAGGGAGACCTGCCTCCCCCAGTACACCCAGCCCAGCGTGAGCAGAGGGGCTGGTACCCAGTGATCTCGTGAGGAGGCAGCCCAGCTAGCAAGCCGGGGTTTCCACGGAGCTCCCGGGAGAACCTAGCATCCGAAGAGGTTAGCACAGTCCCATAGAGGCCCCCTCCCCCTGCTCCCCGGAGGGCTGGAAATGTGCGAAGGTGTCTGTGCTTCTCACAATGACTGGGGCACAATGACTGGGGCACAATGACTCCCTCTTTCTAGTGGGAAGGGCCAGGGCAGCCAAACATCCCTCAGCCACAGAGCAGGCCCTGCGTTATTTGCCTGCTGAAAATGCCAGCAATGTCCCTTTAAAACCACATGGACGAGGACGGCAGCCCAGGGTCACACAGCCAGTTCCCACCAAAAGCGGCCCAAGGCTCTGGACTCTTCGTCTGGTCCGTCACCACTGCATCCTCCCCATGGCCCTAGTGCCGGCAGGTGGGGAGCAGACCAAGTATCTGGGGGAAGGGCCTGGGCCAGCAACTGAGAAAGAAAAAGCCCAGCCCTGGAATACCTCTGACTACAAACCCAGCACAACTGGCATGCCGCCTCACCTAGGGAGAAGCGAATGCCACCCCTTCGGGGCTGGCCTTTCTTCTTCTGGGAAATGGCTGCAGGCCAAGGGTGGGAGTCAGTCCGAGCCAGATGACTTAACATGGGTGTGGTGTCACAGGCAAATTCCAAGAAAGTCCAACCCAAAGGACTCCTGATGCCAGGCAGCCTTTCACCTTGTGCTGAGCGATATTCCACCCCTTGTCTCAACTGAGCTTTAGGACAGCCCCTGAATTGGGCGGGACACTTTGTGAGTTAGGAAACTGAGTCCTATAGGAGGAGCAGAAACCTGCCAGGCCTGCAGGTGGGACAGATGCAGGCCTCGGGGTGGGTGTGCAGTGGGCCAGCCCCTCCTTGCCCGTCTCAGAGCTCTGAGGGCGGCTCCAGGGAAGATGCCCCGGAGGACAGAGCTAGGCCCACAGAAGAGAAGTGCAGCGCTGGTTTGGCCTCAGTTTGAGGACATCTATTCAAATAGGCCGAGCTATTCACCAGTGAGGCAGGTGCTTTTCAAAGTGGTGAGAGCAGGCGCCCCGCACCCAGTCAGGCTGTCTGGGTGCCCTACAGGGGCCCGAGGTGAAAATGGGTGCCTGGGAGGCTTCTGGGTCCTGCCGTGCTAGGTCAGGCAGGGTCATCCCACTTCCATGGGGCCCTGCAGCACCGAGATGGGGCAGAGCCTTCGGAATCCAGATGGAGAATTGTGCTAACGGTGTTTCCAAAGTGCCCCCCTGCCCTTGGCTGAGACCAGGCCCAGCAACCACTTGCCACCAGGGAGGCCAGCAGCTTCTCTTCCTGAGACCGCATGAGGCCTTGGGGCCCGGCCAGGCTGGGCCTTAGTACAGGTCATGGGGTGTCGGCCCCATCCCCTAATTGGGGTGGAGATGCAGAGAGGCCCTGCTCTTCCTGGGAGAGGAGAAAGCCAACCCTCGGCTGGCCTTCTAGACAGGAGCCTCAAGGCAGTGGCTTCGGCGTCCTCTTCCTCGTCCTCCTCCTCCTCCTATTTATTATCATTAGGATTCAAGTGAGGTGAAATTTACATAACAAAACATTTTAAAGGTTCAGTGGCATTTAGCACACACACAGTGTTGTGTGACCATCACCCCTTCCTAGTTCCAAAGCATTTTCATCACCCCCAAAGGAGACCCTGTCCCCATTAAGTGGCCACTCCCCCATCCCCCCTTTTCCCCAGCCACCGCCGACCACTAATCTGTTTCTATGAACTTAACTCTTCTGCATATTTCATATAAGCGGAATTGTATGATGTATGACTTTTTTTTTTTTGTGGTACGCGGGCCTCTCACTGCTGTGGCCTCTCCCGTTGCAGAGCACAGGCTCCGGACGCGCAGGCTCAGCGGCCATGGCTCACGGGCCCAGCCGCTCCGCGGCATGTGGGATCCTCCCGGACCGGGGCACGAACCCGTGTCCCCTGCATCGGCAGGCGGACTCTCAACCACTGTGCCACCAGGGAAGCCCGATGTATGACCTTTTGTGTCTGGCCCTTTCATGCAGCACGGTTTCAAGTTCATCCACGTTGTAGCATGCATCAGTGCCTTGTTCCTTTTTATGTCTCGATACTATTCCATTGTATGGATAGACCACATTTTGTGTATCCACCTGTCAGTTGATCAAGGTTTCCTTTAACATCAGCTATTAGGGCCACCTCGTTCTCCCCGGCACTGCCTCTTAAAGTTGTCCTCGGCTGCGCTGGGTCTCGAGGGAGTCTGGCCTGCTGGGTTACCTGTGCTGTGTGCCAAGCGAGGGCCGTTGCCAAACTAAACTGAGCCAGGGCCTCCCTCATCTGTGCACATCAGCAGCCACCCCAAGATTCTGGATCTGTGAGGGGTCCCTCTCCTGCCTGCTTCCTCCTCCCAGGGGGGCCCTGGTGAGCCTCAGTCATCAGATGGGAGGCAAGAGGGTTGTGCTTCTTTTTTTTTAAATTTATTTTTTATTTTATGTTGGAGTATAGTTGATTAACAATGTTGTGGTAGTTTCAGGTGTACAGCAAAGTGATTCAGGTATACATATACACGTATCTATTCTTCTTCAAATTCTTTTCCCATTTAGGTTGTTACACAATATTGAGCAGAGTTCCCCGTGCTATACAGTAGGTCCTTGTTGGTTATCCATTTTAAGCATAGCAGTGTGTACATGTCAATCCCAAACTCCCTAACTATCCCTTCCCCCCGGTAACCATAAATTCCGTTCTCTAAGTCTGTGAGTCTGTTTCTGTTCTGTAAATAAGTTCACTTGTATCATATAAGTGATATCATATGATATTTCTCTTTCTCTATCTCACTTACTTTACTCAGTATGACAATTTCTAGGTCCATCTGTGTTGCTGCAAAATGGCATTATTTCATTCTTTTTAACGGCTGAGTAATAGTTCATTGTATATATGTACCACATCTTCTTTATTCATTCCCCTGTCGATGGAATTTAGGTTGCCTCCATGTCTTGGCTATTGTAAACAGTGCTGCAAAGAACTTTGTGGTGCTGTATCCTTTCAGACCATGTTTTTCTCCAGATATATATCCAGGAGTGGGATCGCTGGATCATATGGCAACTCTATTTTTAGTTTTTTAAGGAACCTCCATACTGTTCTCCATAGTGGCTCTATCAATTTACATTCCCACCAACAGTGCAAGAGGGTTCCCTTTTCTCCACACCCTCTCCAGCATTTATTGTTTGTAGATTTTTTGGTGATGGCCATTCTGACCGGTGTGAGGTGATACCTCATTGTGGTTTTGATTTGCATTTCTCTAATGATTAGTGATGTTGAGCATCCTTTCATGTGTTTGTTGACAATCTGTATATCTTCTTTGGAGAAATGTCTATTTAGGTCTTCTGCCCATTTTTGGATTGGCTTGTTTGTTTTCTTGATATTGAGCTGCATGAGCTGCTTGTAAATTTTGGAGATGAATCCTTTGTAAGACGGCGAACTTAATCGATGAATGTTTTGTGTGTTCTGACTGCTCCACCCACCAGCTGTTCCCCAGTCTCTCTCCCTTCCCTCAGCCTCTCTATTCACTGAGACACAGTATTGAAATCAGGCCAGTTAATAACTCTGTAACGGCCTCTAAGTGTTCAAGTGAAAAGAAGAGTCACACATCTCTCACTTTAAATCAAAAGCTAGAAATGGTGAAGCTTAGTGAGGAAGGCATGTCAGAAGCAGAGACAGGCCAGAAACTAGTCCTCCTGCATCAAACAGTTAGCCAAGTTGCGAATGCAAAGGAAACTTTCTTGAAGGAAATTAAAAGTGCTACTCCAGTGAACACACGAAGGCTGAGAAAGGGAAATAGCTTTACTGCTGCTATGGAGAAAGTTGTAGTGGTCTGGATAGAAGATCAAACCAGCCACAACATTCCCTTAAGCCAAAGCCTACTCCAAAGCAAGGCCCTAATTCTGTGAAGGCTGAGAGAGGCCAGGAAGCTGCAGAAGAAAAGTTGGAAGCTAGCAGAGTTTGGTTCATGAGGTTGATGGAAAGACGCCATCTCCATTACGTAAAAGTACCTGGTGAGGCAGCAAGCGCTGATGTAGAAGCTGCAGCGAGTTATCCAGAAGATCTAGTTAAGATCATGAATGAAGGTAGCTACACAAAACAAAGGACTTTCAATGTAGACGAAACAGGCTTCTACTGGAAGAAGATGCCATCTAGAACTTTCATAGCAAGAGAGGAAAAGTCAGTGCTGGCTTCAAAGCTTCAAAGGACAGGCTGACTCTCTTGTTAGGGACTTAGGCAGCTGGTGACTTTAAGCTGAAGCCAATCCTCATTTACCATTCTGGAAATCCTAGGGCCCTTAAGAGTCATGCTAAGTCTACTCTGCCTGTGCTGTAAAATGGAACAACAAAGCCTGGATGCCAGCACATCTCTTTACAGTATGGTTTACTGAATATTTTAAGCCCACTGTTGATACCTACTTTCTTTCCACATATTACTGCTCACTGGCAATGTGCCTGGTCACCCAGGAGCTCTGATGGAGAGGTACAAGGAGATTCATGTTGTTTTCATGCCTGCTAACATCTATTCTGCAGCCCATGGATCAAGGAGTAATTTTGACTTTTTGGTCTTATTCTTTAAGAAATACATTTTGTAAGGCTCTAGCTGCTACAGTTAGTGATTTCTCTGATGGATTTGGGCAAAATAAATTGAAAACCTTCTGGAAAGGATTCACTACTCTGGATGCCATTGGGAACATTCATGATTCATGGGAAGAAGTCAGAATAGCAGCATTAATGGGAGTTTGGAAGAGGTTGATGCCAACCCTCATGGATGACTCTGAGGGGTTCAAGACTTCAGTGGAAGAAATAACTGCAGATGTGGTAGAAGTAGCAAGAGAGCTAGACTTAGAAGTGGAGCCTGAAGATGTGACTGAATTACTGCAGTCTCATGATGAAACTTTCATAGGTGAGGAGTTGCTTCTTATGGGTGGGCAAAGAAAGTGGTTTCCTGAGATGGAATCTACTGCTGGTGAAGATTGCCGAAACGACAACAAAGGATTTAGAATGTTGCATAAACTTAGTTGATGGAGCAGCAGCAGGGTTTGAGAGGATTGACTCCAGTTTTGAAAGAAGTTCTGCTATGGTAAAATGCAATCAGAGAACGTTGCCTGCCGCAGAGAAATCATTCGTGAAAGGAAGAGTCAATCCAAGCAGCAAACTTCTTGTTATCTTATCTTAAGAAATCTCCACAGTCACCCAACCTTCAGCAAACACCACCCTGATCAGTCAGCAGCCATCAACATCGAGGCAAGATCCTCCACAGCGAAAAGATTACAACTTGCTCGAGACTCAGAGGGTTATTAGCATTTTTTAGCAATAACTATGTTTTAACCAAGGTATATACGTTATTTCTTTAGACATAATGCTATTGCACACTTAATAGACTACAATGTAGTGTAAACATAACTTTTATATGCACTGGGAAATCAAAAAATTCCTGTGACTTGCTTTATTGCAATATTCGCTTTTAAAATTTTTAGAAGTATGGTTGACTTACAGTGTTGTGTTAATTTCTGCTATACAGCAAAGTGATTCAGTTATACATATATATACTTTTTTATATTCTTTTCCATTATGGTTTATCATAGGAATTTTTTTTTTTTTTTGCGGTTCGTGGGCCTCTCACTGTTGTGACCTCTCCCGTTGCGGAGCACAGGCTCCGGACGCGCGGGTTCAGCGGCCATGGCTCACGGGCCCAGCCGCTCCACGGCATGTGGGATCTTCCCGGACCGGGACACGAACCCGTGTCCCCTGCATCGGCAGGCAGACTCTCAACCACTGCACCACCAGGGAAGCCCCAATCATAGGATTTTTTAAAATAAATTTATTTATTTGTCTATTTATTTTTGGCTGTGTTGGGTCTTTGTTCCTGTGCATGGGCTTTCTCTAGTTGCGGCGAGTGGGGCCTACTCTTCGTTGCGGTGCACGGGCTTCTCGTTGCAGTGGCTTCTCTTGTTGTGGAGCACAGGCTCTAGGCACACAGGCTCAGTAGTTGTGGCCCACGGGCTCTGGAGTGCAGGCTTAGTAGTTGTGGTGCACGGACTTAGTTGCTCCGCGGCATGTGGGATCCTCCCAGACCAGCGCTCGAACCCGTGTCCCCTGCATTGGCAGGCGGATTCTCAACCACTGCACCACCAGGGAATTCCCCTATCATAGGATATTGAATATAGTTCCCTGTGCTATACAATAGGACCTTGTTGTTAATCCATCGTATATATAATAGTTCGCATCTGCTAATCCCAAACTCCCAATCCTTCCCTCCCCCACCCATCTCCCCCTTGGCAACCACAAGTCTGTTCTCTATGTCTGTGAATCTGTTTCTGTTTCCTAGATATGTTCATTTGTGTTGTATTTTAGCTCCCACATATGAGTGATATCATACGGTATTCGTCTTTCTCTTTCTGACTTCACTTAGTATGATAATCTCTAGGTCCATCCATGTTGCTGAAAATGGCATTATTTCATTCTTTTTTATGGCCGAGTAATATTCCCCTGTATACATGTACCACATCTCCTTCATCCATTCATCTGTCGATGGACATTTAGGTTGCTTCCATGTCTTGGCTGTTGTGAATAGTGCTGCTATGAACATAGGGGTGCATGTGTCTTTTCGCATTATAGTTTTGTCTGGATACATGCCCAGGAGTGGGGTTGCTTGATCATATGGCAACTCTATTTTTGGTTTTTTGAGGAGCTACCATACTCAATATTCGCTTTATTGAGGTGGTCTGGAACTGAACCTGCAATATCTCCAAGGTGGGCCTGTATAGTCTTCTGTCTCCCCCATCACCTGGCATAGGGCTGAGCATCTGACACCCACCAATGAAGGCGTGAATAAATTAAACATGTGAGAAATTCTTTTTCAAAATCTTGTTTTCATTTCTTCATTTGCCATGACCTTGACAATGATCTTAGGGAGCATGAAAGTTGGATATAGAGATGAATTTTCTAAACAAGTTGGAATGTACTGCTTTAGACAATGTCAAGCTCACCGTTGGTGGAAGTCTGCAAGCTCAGGCTAGATGACCAGCTCATTGGGCTACCAGACAAGGGATGAAAAATCATTGGAAGGTGGTTGGGCCATGCAACATAACCTTTAAGGTCCTCCCTCCAGCTCTGAGATTCTAGAAATAATCCCAGGTCCAGAACATTCCACTTAACACCACATTCTCAGCAACAACTGATCCGTGCAAGTGGGGAGAGCTGGGCTAATACTTCTACCTCCTGGAGGAGGGACCTAGTAGGGAAGAAGCACATTCTCAGTGACCCTTGGCCTCAGACACAGACCAAGACCTCATGCCGGGCTGTCAGGGTGACATTCAGAAGGAGCTGAGAGGCCACCACACAGACAACCCAAAGTTTGGGTCCCTGGTGACTCCTCTGGATAAGCACAAGGCTCCATCTCATCACCCTGATGTATAACAACAATCCTCATGTTTACAAAGATAATTCTGCCCATTGTAGAAAATTAAGAAAATACAGACAAGACAAAATGAGAAAAAACAAATCGCCCACAGACAACCACTATTAACTTGGTTTACGCCCAGTGAGCCTTTTTCAATGCCCAAGTGTGTATGTACACACTTTTTCCTTAAGAAAAACGGGGTTATAGTGGACCTGATATTCTGGAACCCACTTTTTGTCTATGAATATTTTGCAAATGTCTTTTCATGTACATACTTTTACAACCACATGCTTGGGATTCTACCTAGTGTTTTTTTTTTTAATTAGCAAATAGTTGAAACACATCAAAAACATAGTGAATCATTTAATGCACACATGTGTTCCCACCACCCAGCTTTGTCAAATCCTAACATTTTGGCAATCCCCTGCCATACAATGGCTGCAGCCATTGTACAATGTCCGCAGCCATTGTACAATGTCCCCAGATTAACCCTCATCTTGGACTTGTAGGATTTCTCCCCGTTTTCTGCTGTTATAAACAGCAACAGCCCTGAAGACTCACCCCATCTCAGTGTGACTCAGTTTGGGTTTAAAAGCAGTGACCCTTGAGCCCGTGTGACGCCACCCCCTGCTCCTCTCCTGCCCAGAGTTCTCCCTTCCGCCCTCGCCTGGCACCACTTCTGGCTGTTTCTGGCTGTCGTGGCAGGTCCTCCCACCCAGGTGGCAGTTCATTCGTGTGGGCCAGTGGCATAGAGGGAAGGTCAGGCCCAGGCTCTGAGCCTCCTGGTTCAGCCTCCTGCCAGCTTTCTGGTCCTGGGGAGGTCACTTTGCTTCTCTGAACATCAGCCTTCCTCGTCTGTAAGAGGAGGTTAAAAATATCCACCTTAGAGGGATTCTGTGAGAAATGAAATAATGTGTATAAAGTTCCTCTATTAGTCTAGGTTTTCCAGAGAAACAAAACCAACAAATATAACCTAGATGTGTATATTTATGTAATAAAAGAGATTTACAACTTCTTGGTTCACGTGGTGATGGAGGTCAAGAAATGCCCCAGATCTGTAGGGGGCAAAAGCTGGAGGCCCAGGAGAGCTGATGATATGCATCTCAGTGCACGTCGGAGTCTGCAATGTCCCAATTCAAAGACAGTCAAGCAGAGAGAGCAAATCCTTCCTCCCTCTGCCTTTTGTTTTTATCAGGTGGATTGGATTGGATGAGGCCCGTTCATGTTGGGGAGGGCAATCAGCTTCTTCTCATTCTTCCAGTTCAAATGCTAATCTCATCCGAAACACCCTCCCGGACACACCCCAAATGAGGTCTGGCCAGATATCTGGGCACCCTGCGGCCCAGCCAAGTTGACACGTAAAATTAACCTCCTAGCTCCTAATACAGAGCCTGGCACAGAGGAAAGACTTGATAAATGGAAGCTCTTGTTAATTTATTCATTCAGCCCACATTTTTGAGTGACTCCTTGCCAGGTGCTGTAGGTGGTACTGGGCGTGAGGATTCTGCCCTGATAATCAAGATGCAGGCCCAGCTCAGGTGTTTGCAGTCTACTGGGAAGCCGCCAAGGGGACGTGTGTAATGAGAGAACCGGAAATGGAGCTTAAGTCTCCTGCTGCAGTCAGTAGGAGACCTCAGAGGGGAAGCAGGCTGCTTGCGGATGTGTGAGGTGCTAGGTGCATGGTGGGGATAGAGGACCTTCAGGCAGCAGTCACAGAGCAGACAAGGGACAGCGTGAGCGACCACAGCATGCCTGGTTGTTGACTACAGCAGGGAATGGTGAGAGATGTCCTGGGCACCAGGCCAGGTCATGAAATACCTTCCATGTCTTGCTCAGGAGTGGGGGTCTTGTTTTGAAGGCAGTGGGGAGGAGGCTCCAGGCAGGAGGAGCGGGTGATGAAGTTGGACTTTTAGAGAAATCCCTCTGGCAGCTGGTAAGGAGCAGGGGTTGGAGGTGGGGGGAGACTGGAATTTAGAGACTATTTAGGAGGTGCCATTTAGCTGTAAGAGGTTAAAGGTTTGACCCAGAGCAGTGGAAGTGGGACGGAGGAAGGGACAAGCTGGACGGAGTTGAAGGAACTAAACTCTGCAGGACTTGGGGACCGGCCACCCTGGGGGAGGGGGCACATGCGAGCGAGAGTGAGGGTGAGCACGACTTCCGGGGGATGCTGGCCTCCTAAGAGGGGGTGGGGATGCCCTGTGCTAAGCCTGGGAACTGCTGCAGGAGGAGGTCTCAGCTGGAGTCGTGGACTGGGTGGGGCTTCAGGGTGTCGGGTGCGAGTTGAAGCCAAGGGTGCAATTGTCCGGGGATAAGGGAGCGTGAGAGGAGAAGAAATGGAGCCCCAGGAAACAATTTTGGGATGGAAAGCTGACTGAGAAGGTGTAGCCAGGGAGGTGGGAGGAGAACCCAGAGGGTGTGGGATCCTGGAAACAAAAGGAGGCCTTCTAGAACAAGGAAGCTGGCAGCACACCTGAAGCTGCTGAGGGGTCATTGGTAACCGGGGGCGAGCAGTTTTCCTGGAATGTTGGGTGCTGGCATCAGACTGCAGTGGGTTTAGTGGAGGCATCTCTTCAGAAACTTGGGAGAACATGGGGTCAGTGAGAGATGTTTCAGGATGGAGGAAGTGGAGATGTTCATATGCCCAGAGGGAGTTCTGGGACAAACCTTGCACATCATGTGGGTTCCAGTTTCTCTCTTCGTCACCCAAGCCTAGCACGGTGCCCCCTGCACGGTGAGCACACAGCCAGGGCATGTCAGTGCTTAATTCACTGCCGTTTGGTCATGTTGTCACCACTGTGCTCTACCCTGTGGGTCTTGAACCCATTCTTATAAGGTAGCCGGGAACCTCCTGCCAAAATGAACCCAGCATGGCGGGAGACAGTGCAGCCAGTGTGCCTGGGAGCCCAGGTCCCTGGAGATATGAGCTGCTGCCTCTCGGAAGGGGGTCATCTTTAGACCCCTAGGGAGGAGGCAGTCTCCATTCACCATCCTCTTCCGCACAGATTTGGAAGACTTGAGGGTGAAGGAGGGAAGGGGTGGCTGCTGGCTCTGCTCCTGTTTTATCAACGCCTAACCCCAGGGGGCACCCTTGTGCTGCCTGCAATCACTCCTCAACCTGTGCATGTCATCCAGCAAAGCTTTCTTTTGCAAACCAGTTCAAGACTGCTTTTAGCCCCCACAAACGTTCCTCACATTTCCTAAGTTCTCCTTGTAGCTGGATCCTGGACTCCATGTCTTCCTTTTGTTGCTCTAGTTTAACCGGGGGCTTGCAGAGGAGGGAGCCTGTAGCCGTCTTGGCAGCAAAAACTTGCCCAAGGGTACATCTGCTTCTTGAGGAAGTACCAGGGGTCAGCCCCCAGCGGCCTGCTGCCCATCGTGTGTCTTCCTCAGGCCAGGCTGTTCCCCTAAGCCGTGCAGCACCCCGCTCCCCAACGCCACCGGCTGCAGCCTTGCAGGGGCACAAGCTCAGGGCGAGATGTGTGCTGCTCCCTTTTCCCTGGCTGGTGGGCCTGGCTTTGGGGATGGCTCTGCAGGGAGCAAGGGTGCCAGCCCCCACTCTGCTCACCAGGCAGTGAGCCAGGGGATCTCCCTCTGCTTGGGGAAGGGGTGCCTTTGAAAAATTTGCTCAAAGGCGTCTGATAGACTAGCAGGTGTTTCTGCCTGCATCTCCCAGGGTTCCTAAACCCTAGGAAACTCATCAGGCCTCATCCCAGGGAAAGAGGCCGATTCCCCTAAGGGGAGGGGCTCAGGCCTCAGGCGGCAGGAGGCCAGGAGTCCTTGCTGCCACCTGAGCAAGGCAGGGCCTGGAGCAGATGCAGAGGGTCAGGACTTCCCATCCTCCCCTCGTGCTGCCTGAAGCCTGAGCCCCTTCCCTTGGGAGAAATGAGGGGAGTCCCTCCTGAGAGCGGGGCTTGCCGAGGGAAAAGATGAGGCCTCTGGGGTGGGAAGGAAGAGGGGCCTGGGGACCAGAAGGTTTACCTGCCCCTCTCAGCCTCAGTTTGTGCATCTGTAAAATGGCACAAGAGCTTGGATTATAGTAAATAATAAATGGTGCCATCCTGGAGACTTTGCCAAGACTCTGGCCTATCTTGATTGTCAGAGCATCCTCATCTCTGGAAGGTGAGACTGGAATGAAGGAGGCTGAAAACCCTTAGTCCCAGGTGGGACAGAGGCAGCTGGAGCTGAGGGTCCAGGTCCCTCAGTCCCAACCCCCTCAAAGCCCTTTGCAAATCTTGGGGGCAGGATTTCAAGGCCATGGGCCCTGGGGTGGGGGTGGGTGATAAAAATAACCCCTCCTTAGTGTCCTCCTGCAGTTCTGTTAACAAAGCTCTTTCCAACAGAGCTTTGTAGCAGCTGGCTACCTGAGGCAGGCAGCACGGGGTCACTAGTTCTGCCTTCCTGCAGGCTGACTGAGGGCTTCGGCCGATGTCCCATGGTTAGTAAGGGATAGTCAGAGCCCAAAAGGGGGACCTGACCTTTGACTCCTGATCTAACTCTCTTTCTCCTTCTTGCATCTGGGCATGTGGTCTCCCTGGGTTTACCCAGGGCATTGTCACCTTACACATCCCTGCCGTTCTGTTGGATACTCCAGGGGAGTTTGTTAAAAAAAAAAAAAAGGCGTATTTCTGGGCCCTGCACCCAGAGATCCTGACATCCTGGATCTTCATGAGAGCCCAGGAATCTCCATTTTAAACAAAATCCCCAGATGTTGCTAAAGCAGGGGGTCCTTGCCTGCACATTGAGACACACAGGCCAACAATGGGTTAGTCAGTCTGGATGAGACCCGTGCTGGGGGCCGTGACGCGGCAGGGCAGCATGGCCAGGTCCCTACCTCCACGGACAGCTAAGGTTGCTGCAGGGGAAAAACCCCTGGGTGGAGTGTTTCAGAGCTGGGTTCTCATTCCACCTTTGACCCTGACTCGGAACAGCCAGTTCCAGGCCATTTCCCATCTACAGCAGGAGGCTAGCCCAGGAGCTGTTTCCCAAGCCATCTCCACAACTGCCTTTTGGCTGTTCTGTTTCCATGGGCTGGGCTAGGAAGGAAAGTCTCCCTCACAGGGTGGGTCCCCTGTGGATGGGCCAGCAAGGAGGGAAGGCAAATAGGTGGCCAGTACTCCCGCTGTTCCACTTGCCTACCTGGTACCACCTTGACCCATAAGCCCATGCAACCTCCATCCCTTCCTAGAGCACAGAGGCCCCGCCGGTGCTGTCTGCTGTCTGCTCATCCCCTCTCTGGGGTTCCTGGCTGAGTTTCAGCCTGGCCAGCTCCCTTCCTCATACCCACACTGACTTTTTAGTAAATGCTGCTTTGTTTATAAAGCAGGATGATTCCTTTTAAATGAGGTAACCTAGAGGAGTCAAATTCATAGAGATGGAAAGTAGATGGTGGTTGCCAGGGGCTGTGGGAAGGGGGAGTTGATGGTTCATGGGCACAGAGTTTCAATTTGGGGTGATGAAAAAGTTCTGGAGGTGGATGGTGGTGACGGTTACACAACACTGTGAATGTGCGTAATGCCGCAGTTCAGTTTTAGAAATGGTTAAAATGGTATAATTCATGTTTGTATATTTGACCACAATTTCCAAAGACGAAGCAGCAGCAGGGCGGGGAGAAGGGGGTGTCACATCCGGACCAGGCCCTGTTCCTCTCTGTGCTAGCCTGGACTTTTTGCCGTGGGAGCCCCAGAATTGGGATTTTGAGGTGGATGTGGCTGGTGTATCATTTCAGAGGAGACAAATACTGAGTTTCAAAGTCAGCACAGTTTGAGGGAGTGAACAGCAGCAAAAGAAACTAGGACAGTATCTGGCGTTCTTATGCAGCTTGGGCCCAAAAGTCAAACACCTCCGGGTCCAAAGGCCGACTCCCCTCCCAATGCCTGAGTGACCTTGGGCAGCTTCCTTAACCTCTCTGAGCTTCAGCTTCCCCTTCAGTAAAATGAGAATCATGTGTGAGGAGGGTTGGCCCAGGATCTGCAACCTACTGATATGTACCAGATGGCAAATGTTAGTCTCAATGAATTGGAAGATTTGTATCTTCTAACTCATCTCTCTAGCAGAAGGGGAAACTGAGGCCCAGAGAGCTTATTTGACTTGCCCAAGGCCACACCGCCAGCCGATTACTGAGCTGTGACCTCAAGATATTGGACTCCAACCCAGATCTCTCTGCACCTACTCGAAGCTGTGGTGCAGTTAAGCGAGAGATTGGGAAGCCACGTGGAATGGGCATCAGGCTGCCACATGTCCCTGTGTGTTCTCAAACATGGTGACAGAGCTGGCCGCCACCAGCATCCCTCCTTCTCATCTCTTCAGGATAGTCCTTTATGGGGAAGAGGTAAATTTTAGCAGCCAAGCCTTTTTGTGGCTTAAGTGTGGGTAGAGATCCCTAGGCTTTCTACAGCTTTGCCACATTCAGATGGCTGGCCTTGTACTATAGGCATGTGGGAGCAGGGACCTCACCTGGTGTGAATTACTGTGAACTTCTCATCTTGGTTCAAGGAAGGGCCTATGACAATTGTACCAGGGTCATATGAGACCAGCTTTTAAGTATCTTCTTTGGAGAAAGATGTACTCTTGGTGAGGAAACCGCCACAGAAGGCGGAGGCATTGGAGTGAGTTCCTGAGGGCTTTAAGGAATCAGACATGCATGCATTTGTTCATTCATTCCCAACTTGTAATCACTCAGTGTCACTCTATGCCAGGGATTAGGGGTAAAGGAGAGAAATCAGACAGTGTCTCTTGAGCCTGAATTGGGGGATCAGGTAGATAGTCACCACAAAGTAAGATAAAGTCCAAGGGAGGGAGGGTGGTGATTGATGTTCCAAGGCCTATAGGAACACCCAGGAAAGAGGCACCGAGCCTGGGGAGGGTAGAAAAGCTTCATGGAGGTGACGTTTGAGCCGTGGCCAGAAGGAGAAGGCCTTTCCAAGAAGAGGAAGGGGAAAAGGCCCTGCTGGTTAGCACACAGGCCAAGATGCTATAACAAGAAAACCAAAAACACATGGACTTAATTAAACAAGGTGGGGTCAGCAGTTAAGGCTTACGTGGTGGCTTGGGGCTGGTGGGGGCCCAGCATGCTTGTTGCCAGCCCTCCCTAACTGAAGACACCTCCCCACCACACCTACACACCCACATTCTAGTCTTTGGGAAGAGGGAAATAGGAGGACGAGCCTAATCCCTTAAAGGTCGCAACCAGGAGGTGGTACACAGAGCTTCTCTCCTTATAAGCCATTGGCCAGAACTTGGTCACATGGCCACTACAGATGCAAGGAAGGCTGGGAAATGTAGTCTTTATCTGGGTGGCCATGCTGAAATTCCAATTATTGTATAAGGAGAGAAGAGAGATTGGGGGTGGGGGGAAGTCAATGCGGGAGTCAAAGCCACATGCAAAGACAAGGCAAAGGAGAAAGAGCTTGCATATTTGTTGATTTGCAAGTGGTTTGTGACATGACAGGAGTGCAACAGATGACTGGAGAAGGAGGCAGGGTCCTGCGTATCATTCCAAGGATTCAGAGTGTATGTGTATGTAATGGGAGCATTAAAGGTGCTTAGCCAGGGGCTGGCACAGGCGGTGACGCAGACCTGAGCTAGGGCACTCAAAGCGGGGGTGGAGAGAGCACGTGGGCTGAGAAACACTTAGGGGGTGGTGAAGACTTCTCCCATTATTGAACAGGAAGCAGAGCCCTTGATTCCGAGCTCTGGAATCCTCTCCGCCGGGAGGAGGGGGGAGGGAGAACAATAACCATAACCTCTTTTCTCACTTCCTCTCAGACTGTTCTTCGGATAGTGGTGCTCGGGATCTGGGATTACATTGAAAACAAAATAGAGGTAAAGACCAATGTCCATCTGTACCCCCCAAGCCAGCCATCCTGGAAGCCAGGAAATGTCACTGTCCCATCCATCCCAGGGTGGGAGACATCAACAAAGGCCATCTCCTTCCCACACTGGACACAGGAGTCTGTTCAGCTGTGCCTTTGGGTGGGTGGGGAGGGGGATGAACTGAGAAAGTTTCCAGCAAAGGAATGGTCTAAAAAATCTCCTTGACTTTCTGCAAAATTTTTAAAGTTATTCCTTTTTTTTTTAACATCTTTATTGGAGTATAATTGCTTTACAATGGTGTGTTAGTTTCTGCTTTATAACAAAGTGAATCAGTTATACATATACATATATCCCCATATCCCCTCCTTCTTGTGTCTCCCTCCCACCCTCCCTATCCCACCCCTCTAGGTGGTCACGAACCACGGAGCTGATCTCCCTGTGCTATGCGGCTGCTTTCCACTAGCTATCAGTTTTACATTTGGTGGTGTCTATATGTCCATGCCATAAAAAGTTATTCTTGAATCATTTTGGAAAGCTTTTGAAATGTGTTTTAAAACAAATCCACTCTAAAATGGCCCCATGATCAGAGAGCTGAGTGGGGGAACCATAAAAGTGTTTCTCAGCCTGGGTTTCTGCAGAGCAAACCGGTTGCTTTGTTTTGTATAAAAGCAGGTGGCGTGTGGTGGGTGGAGATGAGGTGCGGGAGAGGCTGGCTGACCCCCAGAGTTTGGTGTGCACAGGACAAGGCAAGGCTGTCAGTGTCTGCTGCCCACTCCTTCCTCACCACCCCATTCCCCACCACACACACTTTTTAGCCTCTTTGGGCCAAATGCTGGGAGCAGACATAGGGGCCTGGCCTGTGGAAGTCTCAGACCAGGCCAGGCTGGAACAGGCAGATGGAAGGTCAAGGCCCAGAGCTGAAGCGCAGGCTGGGTCCCCTTCTCTCCGAGCTTTGCCTCCACGCAGCGTTAGAGACTCAGCACCAGCACCAGATGCAGATGAGACGTGGGCTCTAGGCCGTTGCTTCCCAGGGGGAAGGGGCCTGCCTTTCAGCCTCCACTGCCAGTGAGGGATTCAGTGAGGCCAGCACAGGAAACCTGCGACACGGGATGCAAGCCCTATCCCGAGAAGGGACAAGATGCTGGAGACATATGCTTGCAAAAGAAGCTTGGAACAGCCCGAGGCCGTCTGAACCAAGGCTGGCGATGGGCTGAGGTCACTTGGAGGAGAGAGAGTGCTCAGGGGCACGTCTGGGGTGGGAGGTCCCTAAAGACTAAGGAGGGTCACGAGAGGCAGCCAGGGATGGGGGTGAACTTCTGAGGGGGGTGCAGGGGATCACTGGCCAGCACCAGCTGCTTTGCCTGACCTGGTCTCTGGTCCCAGGACATTCAGGAAGTTGGCCCAGGGCACTGAAATCCACCTCCTCTCACAGGTGTTTGATGGGGCTGTGATCATCCTGTCCTTGGCCCCGATGGTGGCGTCCACTGTGGCTAATGGGCCCAGGAGCCCCTGGGATGCCATCAGCCTCATCGTCATGCTCCGGATCTGGCGGGTGAAGAGGGTCATTGATGGTGAGTGGCCCGAAAGGGGTGAGTTCGAGGCAGGAAGGATGGTCTCTGGGGTCTCTCATCCCCTTATCGGGGTACCCTCTCCCTGGTCCCCAGCCCCATGTCCCATCCTGTGAACACTGTGGGGTTTGACATCTTGCCAGGGAGCCCCTAATCCAGAGTACTCATCAAACTGAGATGTGATCAGGTCCAGCTTTGTAAGGCCCACACGGGAAAGGCACTGGGAGATCATCTAGTCCATTCCTCTCATTTCACAGATGGGGAAACTGAAGCCAAGAGGGATGAGGGTCACACAGGAAACCAGCTCTGAGTCAGCAGTGAAGCCCAGGACCCCTGAAGCTCTGAACAGCTGTGAAGCTGTTCAGCTTCCCCCATCTGCACAGGCTCTGCTCTTGGCTCTGTCCCTGAGGGGCTGCCACTGGCTGGGAGCTCATGGGGCCCCGTAATCCAGAGTCCAGGCTCTCTCTCTGGGTCTCAATATATGTCTTTTATAAGTAGGATCCACTGTGAGTAACAGAGACTCAGAATAGCAGTGACTAAGACAAAACAGAAGCTTATCTCTCCCACATGAAAGCCTGGGCCAGTGAGGTAGGCAGTCCAGGGCCAATAAGGAGCTTCTGAAGTCATGATTCCAGGTTCCTCTTGTATTGTTGCTTTGCTGCGCATGGCCTGCTTTCCAAAGTCACCCTCCTGGTTCAAGATGGCTGCTTCAGTGCCTGCCATCACATCCTCATTTCGGCCAATAGGAAAAAGGAAGGGAGGAAGAAGATAAAGAAGCAAAAGGAAAGCCCCAGCTGCCTTTTCTTTTTACACATCTTTATTGAGATATAGTTCACACACCGTAAAACACACATTTAAAGTACACAATTGAATGATTTTTAGTATATTCATAGAATTGTGCAAACATCACCAAAATCTAAGTTTGGAGCATTTTTATCACTTCAAAAAGAAACCCATACCCATTAATTAGCAGTCACTCCCCATTCCCCTCCAGCCTTAAGCAACCACTAATCTACTTTCTGTCTGAATAGATTTACCTCTTCTGGACATTTCATATAAGTGGAATCGTTTATGTGGTCTGTTGTGTTTGGCATCTTTCACTTAACAGAATGTTTTCAAGGCTGATCCACGTTGTAGTGTGCATCAGTACTTTATTCCTTTTTATTGTCAAATAGTATTCTACTGTATAGATATACCACATTTTATTTATCCATTTGTCAGTTGATGGACATTTAGTCTGTTTCCACTTTGGGCTGCTGTGGACACTCATGTACAAGTTTTTGTATGGACATATGTTTTCATTTCTCTTAGATTCCTGGGTATGGAATTACTGGGGCCATATGGTCACTCCTTGTTGAATATTTTGAAGAACTCCTGTTTTCCAGAGCAGCTGCCCCATTTTACATTCCCACCAGCAATGTGGGAGGGTTCTAATATTTCCACTTCCTCCTCAACTCCAGGTGCCTTTTAAGGAAGGCTTCTGGAAGCCGCTGCACAACACCTGCACTTGCATCCTGTCGTCCAGGATGTAGTCTCATGGCTTCTCACAGCTGCAAAGGAGACTGGAAAATATAGTCCTCATACCAGGCAGCTGTGCACACAGCCAAAATTAAGGGTTCTTCTATCACTATGGAAAAGGAAAAAAAAAACAACGATATCTTAGTCGTGATGGGTTAGGGTTCTAGCCCTCTTATAGTTTCTGGGTGCTGTTGGGTACCTGACACCACCGCCCCCGCCCCAGTTCTTCCAGGAACCACACCTGGGCCTGAGCCTGCTGCTGGCTGGATGCTGGGACCAGCCCCTCCTCCACCAAGCCCTGCCGCTGCCAAGCTGTTCACGGGGCTGTCTCTGTTTTCCAGCCTACGTCCTGCCTGTGAAGGTGGAGATGGAGATGGTCATCCAGCAGTATGAGAAGGCCAAGGTCATCCAGGACGAGCAGCTGGAGAGACTGACGCAGATCTGTCAGGAGCAAGGGGTAACGCGTGGTCACTCTCAGTTCTGCCCAGTTCCGTCCAGGGCTGAGGACCCTAGTGGTTTCTAAAGTCCCCTAGGGTGCCAGAGCTGCAGGTGCCCTGCGGTCAGCGACCTCCTCCAGTCCCTTCACAGACACATGGGAACCTGAGGCCCAGAGTGGGGAGACGCGTCTCTAAGGTCACTCATGCCCAGCCCAGCCCAGCCAGGCCCGGACTCCGCCCTGGCTCTAAGGCCAGGCTTCTTTTCATCTCTCCGTGGTGACCAGTCAGCTCTCCAACCTGAACCGGCTGAGTCATCCCCTCAGTTATCAGGGTCTTCTGGGCACTGGGCACGGCGGTCTCTGAAGCAGGGGTCGGATTCTGTGTACAGAGGTTGCTGGGCACCGCTGTGGGCCAGTTGCCACCCAGGACCCCCAGATACACTAGAGAGGTTTCAGCAGCGCCCTCTGCCCTCTAGGAACCCTGGCAAAGACTCAGAGACAGGGACGGGCCCTCCAAGGCTGTGCTGGGCAGAGCCAGGGGGACGGGCAACCGGGGCTCGGAGAGGGTCTGTCTGGGAATCCAGAGGCTTCTCTCAAGGTCCAGCCCCCCAATCCTCTGCTCCCTCCCCCCGGACTTCAACCAAGTCACACACTTCTTTGCCCTCAGTTCTTTCCTCCCTAAGATGAGGGGACCGCTCCCATGTGAGTGGGACAGACAGCCCCTTCTATAGGAGTTTAGGGGAGGGGACTGGGGTGCTCAGGAGGTCGGAGGACAGCAGGGCCCTGCAGCAAGGCTGCAAAGCGCTGTAGAAACATAGCCTCAAGTGCAGGGAATGTTCTAGTACCAGCCGTGCAGGGTGGGAATGCCACAGAGCGACTAGCTCGCAAGGTGGTGGGAACGTGTGTGGGAGGATGGGCCCCAGCCCCGAAGCCCTCGCTGTCAGCCTCCAAGGGTCCTGGGAACTCACTGCCGCGGGCCGTGCTCGTTCGCACCCGGAGCTGCTTCTCCCTCTAAACTGGATGCTCCCCTAGGGCAGGCTTCGTCCAACTCGTGTTTGTCCCCAGCCCAGCACCCCATACGTGTGGGTCTCCTGGCTCCCCAGCCCCAGGCTCTCGTGGCTGGAGGAGGCGCTGGAGCGGGTGGGGAGTGTGTGGAATTACCCCACAGGAACACGCAGGCCACGTCTTCCAAGTCATCCCCTTGGAATATCTGTCCGGGAACATTTATCTCTTTATCTACTTGGGGAATACCACGGCCTTTCACTTCAGCACAAAACGCTTATGAGTGACAGGAGGGGCCATCAGGGGACACAGTCCCCAGGGGCACATTGTCCATGGGGTCCCGGGAGTGGGGCCGTCTACACGGAGTGCTAGGCTGGGGAGAAGAATGATGCTCCAGTCCCGAAGCAGTTGGCATCAGCTTCGTGCTTACCCGTGCATCTGGTCAGCCAGGAGTGTGCACAGGACAGGCCCCTGCCCTCAGGAGGCTCTGGGTGACTCGGGGCATTTAGCAGGCCCACGATAGACAGCAGCAGTCCCGTGTAATGCATGCTTCAGCAGGGACACGTCGGGGGCTCTGGGGGCGGTGGGGTGGACGGGTTTCCAGAGGCGCTGACATTGAGCCACGGACCCCTGGAGAAGGGCGCCAGGTAGAGGGGACAGGTGAGGCACGAGAGTGGGCATTGTGCTGGGGGAATCAAGGCTGTTCAGGGTGTGAGCAGAGGCGGGGAGTGGGGGGATTTGGAGGCAGGCTTGGGGAGGGCTGCAGGGCTGACCAGGGAGTTTGGGCTTCATCTAGTTGTGAGGGAAGAAGCCTGGAGTGTTAGAAGCAGGGCCGGGGGGATTTGCTCAGATTTGAGTTTTTGGTGCATCTTTCTGGAAGCCTTTGAAGGACGGATGGGAGAGGCAGGAGTGGAGACGGGAAGCCCGGTAGAGGTGGTAGAACCACCAAGGGGAATGCGGCCTGGGCTTGGGGCAGAGGGAGGTGGAGGGGTCAGGGAGAGGACAGCTCAAGTGTCGTCTAGGACCCGGCCAGAGCGTGGTCAGGCAGCTCTCAGTCTGCTGTCTAATAGGAAAATGAATGCTCTGCTTCGTTGCATTTGGCCACGTGAAAGACACAGACACAGCGCCGCATCTGCCCTCCATAAATGCATGGCCACGTTAACAGCCCACGTGCTGCGTGGCTGATGGCAGGCCACCCCTCCTGGTTTCCACTGTGACCCCGTCCTGAGCCCCCGGGGACCCCACCTTCCTGCCGTCCCGGTTCACGTCACCCTCTATATGTGGCCTCCTTCCCAGGGGTCTGGGCCAGAGGGAGACTCCCTTGGATTCTGCACAGGAAAGAGCCAATAAATAAAGACAGATTCCCTCTACGTAGTGACATCTGGAAAAGAGATAAACAGAAACAAACCATTTTAATTTAAAAAACACCTGAAGCCTGTCATCTTAGTTAAGACAGCAAAAAAGGGCCAGATGGCAGGCTGCCAGGGAGGGGGGAGGGGCTGGCCAGAGCCACACGCTGGGTCACTGGGTTCTGCAGAGAAACCACGAACGCTGCTCTCCCAGAGCCGTGCCCGCTCCACAGGGTGGAGCAAATAGACACCTCATTTTCAGCTGGATTTTAAGACCAGGCTTGGGACTTGACTGAGCAAAAAATGCCCTTAAAGAAATGTGAATGCTGGCTCGTGGAATGCCAGGGATGGCTAGGCCCTTTGAGAGAATAGTGCCTGGAATGGTTAGGATGTTAGGGACAGACCTGAGTGCAAAGCCAGCTTGGCTACTTGTGGCTTTGGGCACCAAGGGGACCTCTGTGGACCTTGGTTTTCCTAATCTGAAAAATGGGGATAATAACACAATCCTTGAAGGATGGCTGTGTGATTGCTTAGCCTAAAGCCTGGCACGTGATAAATGGTGACTCTATGGGAACTAACCACCCATTTCTCCACGTACACCCATTTTACAGATAAGAAAATTGAGAAGTGGTGACTTGCCCAAGAGCACAGAGCTAAGAGAGGGCTTTTAGAGCCAGGAGTAGATCCAGGTGTCCTATCTGTGAAGGGTGCTCTTCCCCAGCCCACCTTGCTAAGGATCATGTTCTATGACATTTTTATACCCATGTCACTTCTCAGGGCTCGGTGAAAACATTGATTAGACTGTGCACCAGGGTGTCTTTAAACCACTGCCTGAGGACAACTCTTCTCTTGCAGGCACAAACCTGGCTGCCCTCAGCTCTCTCAATAGCATTTCCAAAGAGTCTCTTGCTGCTGCCCTCACTCCCACCTCCCCCAACCCCATTCCAGGTCATTCTGTTCATCTTTGTCACAAACTCTTGCGCTCTCTCTCTCTCTCTGCCAGCAGGAATTCTTAGGGCTTAATGAAGCAATTTCCAAACTGAATTTGTATATGCTACCTAAGAAATTGAAATTTACCCAAAATTACAATGAAGTGTGTAGAATCTCAGTTTAAACAAAACACTCACTTTGCGTTCACCTTGCTCTCTGCCTGGCATGTATTTGTAAAACTGTTTGCCAACACTTCACTCATCTTAGCTCTTTTTAAAAATAAACTTTATTTTTTAGAACAGTTTTAGATTTATAGGAAAATTGTGATGATAGTACAGAGTTCCCATATACCCTGTACCCCTTTCCCCCATTATTAACATCTTACATTAGTATCATACATTTGTTACAATTAATGAACCAATATTGATATGTTATTATCAAGGCCCACATATTGTTCAGATTTCCTTAGTTTTTATCGAATGTCCTTGATCTGTTCCAGGATCCCATCCAGAACACCACATGACATTGAGTCATCATGTCTCCTTGGGCTCCTCTTGGCTATAAAAGTTCCTCAGACTTGCCTTGTTTGTGATGGCCTTGACAGTTTCGAGGAGTTCTGGTCAGGTATTTTATAGGATGTCTCTCTGTTGGGATTTGACTGATGCTTTTCTCGTGATTAGATTGGAGTTCTGGGTTTTGGGGAGGGAGACAGAGGTCCCGTGCCATTCTCATCCCATCATATCAAAGGTACATACTGTCACTATGACATCACCGTGGATGTTGACGCTGACGTAGTGTTTGTCAGGTCTCTCCGCTGTAAAGTGACTCTTTTTAAATTCATCTTAGCTTTTTTAGAAAGCTTAAATTGCTTCTTACTGTGACCCTGTGGAGACTCTTGGGTGACATGCTTTGCCAGCTTCTTGCATGAATATCTTGCACATTTTATCTTCTGTGCCACATGGCATCTCATTCTTACCACAGGCCACGCCCAAGGTGCCCCAGAACTCCCTTGTGTTATAGATGAGGGGCCCCTGGATTTGGCAGTTGGAGGAATCTGAGGCCAGTTAGGAGATTAGGATGGAACAGGGGTCTCTTACAGCTCATTCTAATCCTTTCCTCCCCCCGGATCACACTGGCCTTCTGGTCTTCACAGGGAGACAGGATTCAGTGCTTCCCTCGTTCCCTCATCTCTCCTGACTACTGGCTCACCTCATCCTTAGCAGATTCCTACTGGAAAGAGGAGCCCAGAGGGGCCAGGGTTGGGGCGGGGGGAGGGAGGGGGACACTGTTGGTCAGTCTCACCTTTCCCAAGCCCTGGATGACCTTCTGCAGCCTTCTTCCAGATGGCTCATTTCTGTGGTGGAAGCAGGTCGCCTCAGACCCCTGCATTCAACAGTCCTTCGACTGGAAGGCCCTTTCACTTTTATTTTGCACTGTATTTGGATTTTGTTCTCTGCCCGTCCAGCCAGAATTTTCTTAGGCACTCATCTCTCTGGTACACAGATGGATTCCAGAGGTGGGGTGCTAGTTCCTGCCCTTCAGAGAGATGGTGTGAACTTTTTGTCTCTTTCTTTGTACTGACTGCTTCAGAAATCAAAGCTATTTTAGATGCAGTGGTTAAATCAATGCAGTGATATATTCTTCCAACTTGTTTTAAGAAACAACTTCTGAGGTTTTAGTACATCCCTGCCCAGGACCTTGCTCTGATTCCAAAACATATTCTGAAGTCCCCATTGTACTTGCTCTTTGCTCTATAAGCCTTGCAACAACTTTTGGTCCAAAATAATATGATCCAACTCAGCTCATGGTCGAAGTTTGTTTCTCTTCCCTGCTGGGCCCTGTGGGACCAGTTAAGTTCTTCTTCCTCAGCACCATCCACCCTGAGACCACTGGCAAAAGACCCAGGGAGATGGGGCTCAGTCTAGGGTGACTTGAGGCCCAGCAAGGAGGCCAGTGGAACTCTGTGAGCCCCTTAGGTCAGCCTTAGACCTGGGGCAGGCGGTGGTCTCTGAAAGAAGAGTTCTGTGCGGGGGCAGCTGGGAAGGTGGAGAGCATCCTCTTACCGTGGGAATCAGCAAGTGGGATTCTAACCTCAGCTCCACCAATAACCCTCTTAACCCCTGGACCTCAGGATCCTCATTGGAAAAATGGAGGAAACAAGGCTTATGTCACAAGGATGCTGTGAATATCAGATTAGTTCAAGTAATATATAAAGTCTGGCCCACTGGAGTCTCTCAGTAAATGTTAAAAAAGAGAGAGAACAAAAATAATACTAAATCATTTATATAATGGTGACCATTTACAAATGTGCTGCCACGTGTTTTAGCTCATTTTGACTTTGATGGTCAAAGTTGGCAGGCTGGGTATTATTAATCCTTTTATAGATGGAAAGGCTGAGTCTGCGAGAGGCTGCTGCCTGCCCAGTGTCTCACTGTTTGTCATGGAAGGAAGGGCTGGGGTGGAACTCAGAGTTCAGTGTCCATTTTCCTCCACCAGAAATAGGGCATCCGTACAAGTCACTGTTAGAATGAGTAACACAAGCTGCTCCATTAAACAAATCCAGACATCTCAGTGGCCGAACACAAGAGGAGCGTGTTTGTCACCCACACCGCAGCCCAATGCAATTACTTTGGGGAGGGGGTTAAGGGACACTGTTCCACACAGTCACTCTGGCCTCCAGGCTCTTCCCGTGTCATGGCTCTTTCTTATTCTAAGTGTTTGGAGTTTTCTCCCTTCAGCCAGGGGATGAAGAAAGGGAGGGTAGAGAATTGTGCACAGATGTTTACTGGCTGGGCCTGAAAGCGGTGACATTGTTTCTGCCCCCATTTCGTGGGAGGACTCAGTTACACGGTCACACCTGAGGCACCAGATGCTGACAAAAGTAGTCTGAGTGCCCAAGGAGAAAACAGTCACCTGCACAGTCACCTAATAGGCTCACGATGTTTCTACCTCCATTCCCCGCTTCCCACTAGCAGGAGGTACCATCACAATGATTAATCCTTCCTGGATGATGCAAGTCTCCCTGGCCTGTTTCCTGAAGAAACAGGACGATAACCTGGACCCTAGGCGATAGGCATTCCCGCTGGAGGCAGGTGGGGGGCGGTGTCCACTCCACTGTCCTTTGAGGGCCAGCAGCCCCTTCAGCAGGTCACGAGCAGCAGGAAAGGGGTTCTATCCTGGCTCTGGGGGTGTCGCTAGATGCTGACTTGTTCCAGAGAGCCCCCTCTTTTCTTGCAGAGGCCACAAGCCCCCAGCTCAGCACAATAGTCTTTGTTACCCGGATTATTCAAGATCCACACTGTGGGAAGTGAATTTTTTTTTTTTAAACATGGGCAGTGATTTGTAAAACAGCCGATAGCTTTAATGACAAGCCTATTTAGCTGATAAAATTAGCCATCAGAGGAATAATTTATGTTATCCTTTTGCCATAATTTAAATTTATGGCCAACTACCAGTCATCTTCACAGTGGATGGAAAGGGGCCAAGGTCGAATTCAGCTTCACCCTGCTCCTAAATCATTAGTTTGCAACTGTCTCCTGAGTTTTATTGTTACCAACAATGGCGAAACTAATGGAAATAAACATTGGATGCCATCCCAATAGCAGATGGGTTTGAAGGCAGGGCAGTCTGTGCAGACAGCGCTAATAGGATGGAAGAAAATTATTGCTATTGCATTAGATACCATCGAGCTTCTGGCCAAAGTGTGCATCGATCAGGCCAAGGCCCTGTCAGTTGTACTTCACAAACCAGACCATTAAAGGCAGAGATGGGCTGGGTGTGCCCGCCCTGCCGCCCACCCCCCCCCCCGCCCCCACCGGGGTCTGGCCCCGCCTGGGCATGCATTAAAAGCCCAGCCCAATGGAAGGGGCCTGACTCACTCCAGTAATGCACGCTGAGGGCTTCCCTGTGGATCCCAGCAGATCTGGTCAGGTTATCTGATTAGAAATACTTAGCTAATAATGTGCATTAAGAAGGGCTGTGACTGCACTTTCCTTCTTCCCAAGTCATTGGATGGTCTTTTTTTCCCCACTGGACCAGTTTGTCAGTGGAAAATTTGCTTCATTTTATCCTCAAAACCACCATGCACTTTCTGTCCCAGAGGCCCAGGCTCACGTGAACCTGGAGAGCCTCAGCGCTATGGGTGTTTCTCCTTATCTGTGTTTAGCAGTTTGACTATAGGGTTTCTAGGTGTGGGATTTTTGTATTTATCCTCCTTAGGGTTCGGATTTGTGGGTTGGTGTTTTCATTAGATTTGCAAAGTTTTTGGCCATCATTTATTTATTGCTTCTGTCCCATCCTATCAGTCTCCTTCTGGAGCTCTAATTACATATGTTAGACCTTCTGATCATGCCTCACTTTTTCCTTATACCCTATTTTGTTCCCCCATTCTCTCTCTTTTTTCTTTTTCTGGCTGTAACTTTTTTTTTTTTTATAAATTTATTAATTTATTTTTACTTTTGGCTGTGTTGGGTTTTCGTTGCTGTGCATGGGCTTTCTCTAGTTGCGGTGAGCTGGGGCTACTCTTCGTTGCGCTGTGCGGGCTTCTCATCGCAGTGGCTTCTCTTGTTGCAGAGCACGGGCTCTAGGCGCACGGGCTCTAGAGCGCAGGCTCAGTAGTTGTGGCGCACAGGCTTAGTTGCTCCTCAGCATGTGGGATATTCCCGGACCAGGGATCGATCCCGTGTCCTTGGCATTGGCAGGCAGATTCTTAACCACTGCACCACCAGGGAAATCCCTGGCTGTAACTTTTAGTATTTTTCTATAGACCTATCCTCAAGTTCAACATCCCTGTCTTCTACCGTGTCCAGTCTGCTGTTAAACCCATCCAACTGAGTGCTCAATTTCAAATATTGTATATTAAGGTCCTAAAAGTTTCATTTGATTCTTTTTCTAGGTTCTATTTCTCCACTGAAATGCTACAACTATTTTGTCCATCTTTTCCCACACTTCTCTAACTGCTTTATGATTTGATAATCGATCCCTTTTTCCTGCTTGTTTGCATGAATAGTAATTCTTATTGTACGCTACACATTGTTGATGCATTTTAGAGGTTCTGGGTTATGTTATCTTTCTCTAAAGAGTTGGCTGTCTGACAGTGAGGCATTTCCGTAGGAGCAGGGGATGGCCCTGAAGACAGCACCAAGAATTAACTGGCCCTTGCAGTTTGTTCCCTCCCAGTTAGAGTCCCAGAGCTTGTTATAGACCAGAATTCAGCTGCTCCGTTAGCCTTACTGAACACACAGTGAAACTGAGGCCCAAAGAGGAAAGGAGACTTACCAAAGTCAGAGTGAGGGAGGGGTGATGGGCCGAGAGTTGAGGCTCCTCCTCCAGCCCTGGCTTTTTCCCCACATGGGGGCCCTCCTGCTCTTTCCTGGCCCCCGTTACCATCAAGCTCCCCCATATTCTGTTTGAGCTGGGTCACTTCCATCTCTCCCTTAAGGCTTCAAGTTCCCTGACACAGGATCTGGGGGGCTGGAAGCCAGAGATATGGGTTCTGGGCCCAACTTTGCTCTGATGCACCATGTAGTCCTAGCCTTTACCCCACACTGTCCCCCAGCACAAAAGCCTCCTGCCCATCACAGGGCCTCAGTTCACCCATCTGACTAAAGAGGCCCTGCTCTCCTAGGACCCCTTGACAACCCTTCATCAACTGGAGAAGCACATGTGGCCATGTTCAGCATATGGGAATCAGGAACCAGGCTCTGAGGGTCCCAGCTAGAACATCCAGACAGTCCCCTGGGCTGTCACAGCCAGTGACCAGAGCTGAGAGCCATTTAACCCATCTGCAGTGTCTCCGTAAGGAGTCAGCCATTCCTTCTCAGGGTGAGGGATCAGAGTATCCAGCCACCCCATGCCCTCTGGGTGTGAAGCTTGTAAAAATATGTCCCCAAAGCAGGTTGCCTCCTCCCTCACCTGCATTCCAATCCATGCCCATGCTGACACTTCTACCTCCTAAAGTCTTCATCTTCATCTCCACTGTCTCTACCCTAGTCCAAATTCTGGTCATCCCTGGCCTGCACTGTTGCAGCAGCCTCCCAGCTGGTATGCCCATGTCCGCCCTGGCTTACCCCCAGCCAGTTCATTCCCCGCTCAGCTGTCAGCACAGTCCTCTCAAGATGCTCATCTGAATCACCACTCCTCCACCTCCACCCCTCCACCTTTCTGTTCAGAAGATTTCAGTGGTATATTGTTTCTCTTTAAATAAGGGCTGAAGTCCTTAAAATGTCTTACCATGGCTACAAGGCTCTGCCTGGTGTGACCCCTGCTGACCTCCCCCAACACCTCTTACCTCCCGGTCTCTGTCTCCCGGACACACCGTGCCTCTTCTGCCACAAATGTCACCCAGAGCTAGCCCTTAGAACTCTCCTGGGACATTTGTTCCCTGCAGTGCCACAGACAGTGCCTGTCGCTGGGGCCACCCAGGACTCACTATGAAGCTGGGAGAGGCAGTTTCATTCCAATACACGTAACAGAATTTTAACGTTTCCCTCACCATGCTTTACCTGACTTCTTAGTGAATAAATGAATAAAGGAGTGAATGGGGGAACTACCATACACTCGGGTTCATATTTCTAGCCTAAAACTTATTTCAGTGTACATGCCTATGTCTGCACATGTGGGCTTGGGCAAGCCATGGCCTCTGGCGTCTGGCCTGAATTCCAGTGGGACACTCATGGGCAGCTCTGTATCAATTACAAGTTATCAATAATGCATCTGTTCAGAGTGGCCTAGGAGGCCATTAGCTAGGGCTGCCGGCCCTGATGAGCGGCCTTGGAGAAAGTGGGCTGGGTATGCCCATGGGAAGTTCAGATCAGCCTGGGCAGGAGGGGCTCCCAGCCCCAGCAGAGCTAAGGAGGGTTGCCTAATGGGCCCTACGTGACATCTGAGACCTTGCTGCGAGAAGGGTGGCTCGAGCCCTCTCCCCCTGCACAGAAGGCCACTCTATAATGAGCTAGTCTCGCTTTCTCACTTTCTGAGACCAGTGGCCCCATTCGAGTACTGGGTTGTTGAGATCCAGGTCTGAGCCTAGTCTGAGACCAGAGTTAGGGCCCAGTGTGTGACCAGGATGTGGTCTTAGTATGTGACTTGGGTCAGGACTCAATGTGTGACCAAGCTTGGGGCTCAGTGTTGGGGCTCAGGCTTTGCCTCAGCTTTGGGTTAAGGTTGGGGCCCAGTTTGTGGCTGGAGTTAGGGCTCAGCCTGAAACCGCAGAAAAAAGCTGGGCAAAGCTGACTAGTTTCACACATTGATTTATTGATTCATTCAGCAGTATTTACCGAGTGCCTTCTGTGTACCAAGCAACAAAACAGGCAAGATCCCTGCTCTTACAGAGATTATATTCTATATTCTATTCTTATATAGATTATATTCTATATCCCTGCTCTTACAGAGCGGTGAGGGTGGCAGTGGTGTGCTGGAGCTCCCACTGACTCGTGAGAGCCAGCTGTGCACATTTCTTCACAATTCTGCATGACATCATGTTGGTAGTTTGCAATTGGCCATGGTGGGAGTATTTTTACCAGAGATTAGCATGTACTATAAATCAGGCCTCTTTTTTTCTATACCAGCACACTACTGCAGCTGAACTGACCGACCACACGTGTTTATCTGATCTCCTTCCCCAAACTCCACCGAGATGATAGTAAAGAAAAAAATCATAAACACATAAGAATTAAGAAACTCTCTTTAAGTCCTGTCCATCAGGACAAAGAGGACACAGATTTCAGTGGATTTAGGGAAACGGGGAGCGATTTAGCAGAGTGGAGAATCTATACCTAAAGTGTCTAAAGAGGTGGATAGTGAGGGAAATGGGCTAATTCCCCCCTCAGTACCCTTTAGAGTTTGGGAGGAACGGGGTGAATGTGAAGCTGACCACAGGGGAGAGGGGTTGGCTAGAAGTCTGTACACATAATATTTGAACCCTCCACGTCCCCTCCCAAGTTCTGCACACTCCCCCATCATACAAGAGGCAAGAGGTTCGTCCCCTGGAGAAATGGAACCAGAGGGCTCTGCAGGTGGGCACTGGGTGAGGCAGAGGCCTGGCGAGAGGTTCGGGGCTGAAAATGAGGATTAGGTGAAAGTCCTTTCATCTAATGGCTGGACCCTCTGCTCCATTTTTCTGCCCTGCTCCCAGCACAGAGGCAGCCAGAGGTGTGTCCTCAGGCAGGAGGCTGATGAACTCTGGGAAAACCTGAGTGTTCCCAGAGACAAAATTTGTGAACACTGACATTGAGAAGTTGCCCCGATGCCTGGCCACCCTAGTGTTAGTGAATGCTTCAACTGTGTGTTTCACTTTTGTCAAAAGAAAAATAATAAAACATTAAAATAAACAAAAATACCAGAAGGTGCTAAGTGCAATGTAGAGAATTCAAACAGAGTGATGTGATGGAGTGCCTGGGTGGCTGCCTTAGGTCAGGGGTCGGGGAAGGCCTCCAAGAGGGGGAGCCAGCCGTGTGATATGGGACCAGAGGTCCCTGGGAAAGGGACCTGAGACCAACACACACTTAGTGTGTTTAAGGAATGACGAGAAGGCCTGTGTCACAGCAGGAGGTAAAGGGAGAAAGAATGTGGTGAAGTGAACCAGGTAAGCAGAGCCAGAACATGCACCTGTTATGTAAGCCAAGGGTAAAAGTTTGGGTTTTTCTCCCACCCGAGGTCTATGGACAAGGGGGTGACATGATCTGATCTAGGTTTACGAGAATCCCTCTGACCCCTGTTGGCGAATGGACGGTAGAGGGCCGTAGGGCTGCAGTCATCCAGGTGAGAGCTGTCAGTGGAGGTGGAGGGAGGTGGGCAGGCTTGTGGTAGCACTTAGGGAGCTGGACTTGAGGGCAGATTGGATGGCAAGGATAAGGGAAAGTGCGGAAGCAAGGGAGGAGATTGCATTTTTGGGGATACAGCTAAAATGAGATGAAAACACCTAAGGAGCAGGTGTGGGGATAGAGCGAAGAGTCCTGTTTAGACTATGTTGAGTTTGTGACACCTGTGCCCCAATTCTGTGTTGCTGTCAGGTAGGCAGTTGGAGATTTGATCTGACATTGCAGGGACGGGCCAGGGCTGGGGATTGGGATCATGGGCAAGTAGGTAATCTCCTAGGTAGGGAGCCCAGGCCCGGGGACTCCCTGGGACTCCTCTACCCGCCTCCCTGCTTCAGGCCTTTGGGGGTTTGACTGGAAGTTGTGGGGTTATGCAAAAGCGATGCAATGTGTGTTTGGAACACTAGGTGGCAGTGAAAGATCTCCTTCCTCCTGAGCCCACGGCCAGGCCCTTCAGTGTCAGACCCAAACTTTGCCTTCACCCAGATGGCCCAGGGAGGCCCCAGAGTGTGAACAGCCGTCTCAGCCACAAACTCAAGAGGCATCTGGAAGCCTCTCTAGGCAACCTTCCCCAACAACAACAAAAAATGAAACCAAAATAAAAATGTGTGCAGCTTTTTACAAAGCCTTTATGAAGCCCTCAAGTCCTCAGAGAGCTCTGTGGGGTGATAACCCCTGTTTTACAGATGAGAACACATGGCAGTACGCCGCAGGGTGGGAACTAGAGTCCAGTGTAGTCTGGCCAGCCCTCGGAACACTTCCTAGAAGAGGGGATATGGGCGTTGCTGGAAGGCAGATGGGTCAGGCGCAGCCCAGTAAGCCACAATGGGCTCCCACTGGCTAGTTACACTGACCCTGAGTATTGCGGGGTTTCCCGTCTTCCACGAATCATCAGTGTGGGACACCAGAATAAGGCTCTTGGGTGGCACGTTTAGGCAAGTAACCAGAACGAATCCCGTTCCCTGACTCCTCTTCCTCCGATGCTCTTCCCGCAAACCACGGCTGTGTTTCCTCTCACGGCCATCTTGTCTTCACTATGGGGCCAGACTACACAGTATCCGAGGTGAGACACAGGAACGTGTTTTTTATTACTCGGAAAAGGCTCCAGAAACGTCAGAGACTCTTGCGACTAGTGTCGTTGGGAGATTTGTAAGGAACGCCCCCTCTAGCCTTGGGATGCTCAGCCCGTTCCTCCCCGCTCCCCCAAGAGCAAAGCGCCCAGACGTCGGGCTCGGGCCGGGTCCACGCCCCCCCCACCCCGCCCCTCCGCAGCCCACCACCCACCGCCCCGCTCTTTCTTGCAGTTTGAGATCCGGCAGCTGCGGGCGCACCTGGCGCAGCAGGACTTAGACCTGGCGGCCGAGCGCGAGGCGGCGCTGCAGGCCCCTCACGTGCTCAGCCAGCCGCGCAGCCGCTACAAGGTGGTGGAGGCCGGTACGTGGGCCGAGACCGCGGATGAGAGCGTCGTGGAGGAGCTGCAGCCCGTGCAAGGTGAGCCCGCCCGCGGCCTCCCCGGTCCCGTCGTGGGGAGCCCCGTCCCCACCCCTGCCCTAGGGCTCTGTGCACAGCTTCCCGGAGTTGGAGCACGCCTCCTGGCAGGACCGTGCCCCCATCTCGGCCCACGATTGTGGCGGTGGCGGTGGTGGTGACCCTCAGATCAGTGCCCCCGGGACCACCTTTCTGAGCCTCGGAGAAAGCGTTCAGGTAAGCTCCCTTGACCCGACCTCTACATGATCTCAGTGGCGTGTACTCATTTCATGCCTGTGGGCCACTGGCTGCTTTGCGTGCACTATTTCCCCAGTCCTCGCGGTAACCGCCTGCAGGAGGCTTGACTTTCCTACTTTATGGATGAAGGAACTGCGACCCAGAAAAGTTGTCCAAAGGTGCCTCAGTAATAAATGGCAGAGCTAGGCTTCCGGCCAGATGCCTAGGACTTTCCTACTGGACTGCCCAGCCCACTAAGGCCCAGATAGTAAGTTCAGGCCTGGGGCCCAGAACACCCCAGAACCTATGCTTTGGGGATGGTAGTAAATTGATGGGCAGGTGATGTTGGTGGGAATGGGAGTGCCGGCCATACCCTAGGGCAGAATACTCTGTAGAAGACCAGCTGTGTCACCTTGTAGAGGGGAATTAACCTTTCTGGGTCTTGGTTTTACCAGCTGTCAAATGGGAACAATGCTGAGCTTTCCCCACAGGGTTGTTGTGAGGCTCCAGGAAGCAGGTGAAAGTGGCTTCCAGAATTGCAAAGTAGTCCTGCAAATGTCAGGTGGTATTATTTCGTGATTGGGGGTGAAAGTACCCTCACCTGGTGATGCAGCCGTGTCAGGTTTGGGCCTTTGGGAGGTTTGGAGAGACTGTGTTCTCATGGGCTCAGGCCAGGAATCAGCCTCGGCTCAGGGGGCACGGCGGGGGAGATCTGTGGTCTTGCTGGAGCCCCGGGGGAATCCTGGGAGCATGAACATGAACGCTCATGTCTGAGTCCTCCCTGCCCCAACTTGCACCTGAAAATGTTATCACTAAAATGATGGTTAAGGGATTTCTTCACTTTACCAAGATATTTTTTTAAAGTATCGATGTCCCCTAATAATTCAGAATACATTTTTGGGTCCCCATTTTTTACCTAAAGGTAAGGGAACTAAGATTCATCAGACTCCTCCAAGAGAAGCTTTTTACAGTGTGATTTCATTTCATCCTCACACCTCCTTTCTCTCATACGGAGGAGGAAACTCAGACCCAAAGAGGTCAAGAGAATTTCATGGGGTCACACAAAAGAAATGGAGGTGCTGGGCTTGGAACCGAGGCTGTGGGATCCTAAACTCCAGCTTGATCTGGGGCCCGCTTTGCCTTGGCATGCTGTGTGCTCCTTGCCAGGGCAGCGGCAGCCAGCAGGGCTGGGCAGGTTGGGCAGCAGGAAGCCAGAGCTCCAGACTCTGCCACTTCCCGGCTCTGTGACTTGGGGCTTCCGTGTTCCCTTCTGCAGAGTGGACTCGTCACTCCAGCTCTGTCTGCCTTACAGGAAGTCTGGGGAACTGATGGATGTGAGAAAGCTCTGTAGGCTGTAAGGCACTGTGAACAGGTTTTGGGGAGCGGGGTGATTGCTATTATGATCTTTTGAGAGACCTTCCAACCTTAGAACTGTAGAATTTGGGGGGTAGGAGGGAATTCTGAGTCCAGCTCTTCAGCTGATACGTTAATCCCATCTATTACACCTGCCAAGAGTTTTACCTTCCTCTAAGAATAGGTACCCCGAACCTCCCAGAGAAGCCCATGCCAACCCAACATCAGATGGCTCTGCCTGTTAGAAAATTCTTCCTCAGGCTGTGCTGAGGTCCGCCCCCGGCACCCACCTCTCCCACATGGACGAAGCTTTTATATATAGGCCTGGTGGGTGCCCTCCCAGCTGAGATATCCTTTCGGAGACTGGCCTCTGAGTGTTTTCTCCTCCAGAGACTGTCACCTGCATTCCCACAACCAGTCCTCAGGGGACAAGCTCTCCAAGTTCTTGCTGTCCTGCCCCTCCCTGAGCATCCCAGTGTTTCAGTCACGCAGTTCTTGGGGAGCTGCAAGACCAGGGCGGAGTGTCGAGGGGCCACCCCTGCCTTTTTTCTGGACCCAAGACCCCTGTGACAAGGCCAGAAAACTCCTGAGCCTTGTGATGGCTGCCTGGCCTGAGCTCACAGGTGACCCAGGCCCACATGGCTCTGTCGAGCTCCGTGTCCCTGCGGCCCATCCTTGGGCAGCGCACTTTCTGTACCCCCTGTATTTTGACATTCATTTGTGTTCAGCTGTAGCTTGTTTGATTCCTGCCTTTACTCCGGGTTTCTAGGACTTTGTAGATCCTGACTCGTCACCAGTTCCTTCCGGTTTTACTGCCTACATATATCGTGAAACATTCCCCTTTTCCATGTGCATTGTTCAGCCTTCCTTATCTCTGGACCTCGGCTGGCTCCGTGACCTCAGCTTTGCCCCCATAGATGCCCTCTTCAGTCCTTTGTCCCCCCCCTACACACACACAGTCATCTTTCATAAATCCTTCATGTCGCTCCCTGAGTTAACACCTTGGCTGGTATCTCCTAGGGCTGCCGAAACAAAGTACTGCAAACTGGGTGGCTTTAACAACAGAAGTTTACTGTCTCACAGTTCTGGAGGCTGGAAGTCTGAGATTAAGGACTTGGTAGGGTTGGTTCCTTCTGAGGGCTGTGAGGGAGCATCTGTTTCAGGCCTCTCCCCCAGCTTCTGGTGCTTTGCTGCTAATCCTTGGCATTCCTTAGCTTGTAGCATCACTCTGACCTCTGCCTTCTCTTCACATGGTGTTCTCCCTCAGTGTGTGTCTGTGTCCAAATTTCCCTTTTCATAAGGACCTTAGTCATGTTGGGTCTGGGGCCCATCCTACTCCAGTATGATCTCATCATTTTTTTTTTTAATACATTTATTTATTTTTGGCTGCATTGGGTCTTCGTTGCTGCGCACGGGCTTTCTCTAGTTGTGGTGAGCAGGGGCTACTCTTCCTTGTGGTGCACGGGCTTCTCATTGCAGTGGCTTCTTTTGTTGCGGAGCATGGGCTCTAGGCGTGCGGGCTTCAGTAATTGTGGCTTGTGGGCTCTAGAGCGCAGGCTCAGTAGTTGTAGCGCACGGGCTTAGTTGCTCCGCAGCATGTGGGATCTTCCCGGACCAGGGCTCGAACCCGTGTCCCCTGCATTGGCAGGTGGATTCTTTTTTAAAAAATTAATTAATTAATTTATTTATTTTTGGCTGTGTTGCGTCTTCATTTCTGTGCGAGGGCTTTCTCTAGTTGCAGTGAGCAGGGGCCACTCTTCATCGCGGTGCGTGGGCCTCTCACTGTCGCAGCCTCTCTTGTTGCAGAGCACAGGCTCCAGACATGCAGGCTCAGTAGTTGTGGCTCACGGGCCTAGTTGCTCCGCGGCATGTGGGATCTTCCCAGACCAGGGCTCGAACCCGTGTCCCCTGCATCGGCAGGCAGATTCTCAACCATTGCGCCACCAGGGAAGCCCAGCAGGCGGATTCTTAACCACTCTGCCACCAGGGAAGTCCAGCCTCATCTTAACTAATTATATATGCAACAATCACATTTCCAAATTAGGAGATCACAGTCTGAGGTACTGGGGGTTAGGATTTCAACATATGACTTTGGGGGGTAGGACGCAATGATTCAACTCATAACAGGTGGCATATAAGACCCTTGCTGGTCTTGTCCCAGGCTGGCCACTCCCCCGACCCCCGCCATCTCATTTCCTTCCAGTCTGCACTCTGTCTTCACTTGCACTCTAGCTGAGTGAAACATCTTTGCGTTTGGGAAGTGCTCTGCGCAGTAGTAAGTCTCTGAGCCTTTCCACACGTTGTTCACTGGCAGGACAGGCCTGCCTGCCAAACTTCTTTAAACATCCTTAAAACCCGTCCCAGAGTGAGCTCCCCGTCACCACGCCCTTCTCCTGAGACCTTATACAATCTCCCACAAGGCCCCAAGTATGCCAAGTCGCTCCCACACTTTATCTTCGGGGCCCACTGCGCCTGGCCCTCAGCAGGTTCCCCTTAAAGTCTGTTGCATGGAATGTAATCTGCAAGCCCATAACTGATCGAAGAACAAAATAAGGCTTGTGGACATCACTTGTTTCCCTTGGGTCCTGCAATCCTGGGTTTTCTCTCGGAGCTCGGGGGCATCTGGCAATAGCCCACTCCAAAAACCCCACTCCTGGCTTTCAGCTCCCCATGCTGGTGCTTATGGAATCCAGAATAAAAGAATATAATATAACAAGAATATAAGAATCTTCTTTTTGAAAGTTCTCCTGGAAGTCAGTGGCAGCTGTTGCCCACTTTGTCTTGCTTTCCAAGGATGCAAAGAGCAGGTTTACAGTCTCCTGGTCCATCACAGGACCTTCCTCCTGATGGAGCAGAGGGGGCGGGAGCAGCCGCTTCCTTGCTCTCCCTAGTGGCCAGCCTCCTTGCCCTGCCCATGGCAGCTGCTCACCTGATGCTTGAGCCTGCCCGGTGCTGTTCTGTCTTCAGCTGAGCCCACCTTGAAACACCTGAGCACAGCTGAGCACCTCCAGTACAGCCACACATTCTGCAGCACCTCTCTGTCTCTCTCATCAGGAGACTGAGCTCTTGAGATAACAGCATGGCCGTTGCTATCCCCCAGCCAATGACCTCCAGACCCTGGACACCTGATGCCACATTTGGATTCACAGGGAGTCAAGATCGGGGGTCAGAGAGTCTGCAAACAAACAAAGCCTTTAAAATAATCCCACACATTCTAGTGCTGTGAAGCTTTGAGTGCCTCCCTCTCTACCCTGTTCCTCCTCTCTCTGCAGTCCCCATAGTGGGCAACTTCCAGGAGGAAGTGGAGGGACACAGAATAAGAAGGGAGAAAGTGACTGGCTGCATGTGCCAGCTAGGGTGTTATGGGGTCTGTGCTGACCCTCCCGGAAACTAGAGGCGTGCCTGAACGAGGCACTCAGGCCTCCCATAGAGGTGGCAAACGTGCACCCCTGGGAGCAGTTGCAAATGCCCTTCCCATCTAGTCCTAGAATCCCACCCCTGCTCTCCTTTATCTCCTCTGTGACACCCCCTACCTCCCAGCTCTCTAGATGCACACCTGCCTACCCCAGCCCACTCAGTAGAGCATAGCGCATTCCTGGTCTGCCACTTGATGGCCAACCCCCAGAGCTGTCAATAGAAAAGGCAGTGCCTCTGAGGCAGAGGGCAGAAGCCTGGGGGGCTAGCAAGTGGCATGCATGATTCACAGCCTCAGATGGGCCAGGGAGACAGGGCACCCCAGCTGATCTCTCTTTGACCAGGAGCTGTGTCCAGGGAGGGATTTCCACATCATTAGAAATTACGGCTAGACAAGCTAGGGGCGCACTGGGCCACGCTGGAGACGGAGAAAGGTCAACGTTCATTGCTCACCGTGACCTTCAGGCCAGCGAGGGCCCTGAAGCTCACCATATCACACTAGTACACAGACCATCTGGGGATTAACCTGCAGACAACAGCGATAAGTCTCAGGACCCTTGGGCAAGGGCCTTGCTCCAGTGGGGGATGGCAGCCCAGGAGGGCGGGAGTGCCATCCTCAGCCCGGGCAGAAGTGGCTCCTGCAGTCTCAACAGTTGCCAGCAGGTCACAGTCAGACTAATGCCGACCAGCTTCTGTTTCAACTTGCTCCAGCACAAATCATTTTTAAAACCCAGGCGGCAAAGTTGCAGGCTTTGGGGCCTGCCAAGTTCACAGTGCCCCTGTGTAGTCATTAATACTTCCCTCCCAAATTTATTAGTCTTGAAGCTCACCCATAACTTCTGAATTACAGCCCCTGGTGGGAGTGCCGCAGCTTTCACCATATATCACAGTGAGCCTCGGCGTCCCCCCGTGCTGCACCAGCGCTCAGAGAAACTCCCCCAGAGGTGCACCAGGCCCGCAGAGCTGGCACCAGTGTTTAACCTTGGGAGAGGAGGGGCCTGTGTGCCAATGGAGGCAAGCCGGGGTTTCTGCCATCACTGGCCTCCTGATGTGTGTGCCTGATGGGGGCCCCTGGGGACCCCGGGGAGCCCCAGAGCTATAGAACTAGAACTGGGCAGCGAGGCAGCTGACAGGGCAGAGCTGGTGTGGGTGGTACTGAGGGAAGGACGTGGGTTTAAGACTCAGGGCTGGGTTTGAATCTCAACTTGGCCTTGAACAAGTTACTTAAACTCTCTGAGCAGGTCTGGCTTTATGGTGGGGTGACCCATACAGTCACCAAGGGCCTCACATTTGGTTCGATGCTCTGCTGTCACTCTTGAAATTCATAATGCTTTTTTTCTTTCAGTGAGGTATAATTGACATATATAATTGACATTAGTTTCAGGTATACTAGGTAATAATTTGATATTTGTATATACTGCAGAGTCACAATAACCCTAGTTAACATCCATCACTATACATAGTTACAGAATTTTATTTCTTGTCATGAGAACTTTTAAGATTTATTCTCTTAGCAACTTTCAAACATAAAATACAATATTAACTATAGTGACCAGGCTGTATCATATCCCCATGACATTTATTTTATAACCAGAAGTTTGTACCTTTTGACCTCTTTCACCCACCCATTTCACCCACACCCCAGCCCCTGCCTCTGGGAACCACCAATCAGTCCTCTGTATCCGTTTCTTTTTAGTTTTGTTCTGTTTTTATTTTCTATTTTATTTTTTAACATCTTTATTAGAGTAAAATTGCTTTACAATGGTGTGTTAGTTTCTGCTTTATAACAAAGTGAATCAGCTATATGTATACATATATCCTCATATCCCCTCCCTCTTACGTCTCCCTCCCACCCTCCCTATCCCACCCCTCTAGGTGGTCACAAAGCACCGAACTGATCTCCCTGTGCTATGCAGCTTCTTCCCACTAGCTATCTATTTTACGTTTGGTAGTGTATATATGTCCATGCCACTCTCTCACTTTGTCACAGCTTACCCTTCCTCCTCGCCATATCCTCAAGTCCATTCTCTAGTAGGTCTGTGTCTTTATTCCTGTCTTACCCCTAGGTTCTTCATGACATTTTTTTTTCTTAAATTCCATATATATGTGTTAGCATACGGTATTTGTCTTTCTCTTTCTGACTTACTTCACTCTGTATGACAGATTCTAGGACCATCCACCTCATTACAAACAGCTAAATTTCGTTTCGTTTTATGGCTGAGTAATATTCCATTGTATATATGTGCCAGGTCTTCTTTATCCATTCATCCGATGATGGACACTTAGGTTGCTTCCATGTCCTGGCTATTGTAAATAGAGCTGCAATGAACATTTTGGTACATGACTATTTGTGAATTATGGTTTTCTCAGGGTATATGCCCAGTAGTGGGATTGCTGGGTCATATGGTAGTTCTATTTGTAGTTTTTTTAAGGAACCTCCATACTTTTCTCCATAGTGGCTGTACCAATTCACATTCCCACCAGCAGTGCAAGAGTGTTCCCTTTTCTCCACACCCTCTCCAGCATTTATTGTTTCTAGATTTTTTGATGATGGCCATTCTGACTGGTGTGAGATGATATCTCATTGTAGTTTTGATTTGCATTTCTCTAATGATTAATGACGTGGAGCATTCTTTCATGTGTTTGTTGGCAGTCTGTATATCTTCTTTGGAGAAATGTCTATTTAGGTCTTCTGCCCATTTTTGGATTGGGTTGTTTTTTTTTTTGATATTGAGCTGCATGAGCTGCTTGTAAATTTTGGAGATTAATCCTTTGTCAGTTGCTTCATTTGCAAATATTTTCTCCCATTCTGAGGGTTGTCTTTTGGTCGTGTATATGGTTTCTTTTGCTGTGAAAAAACTTTGAAGTTTCATTAGGTCCCATTTGTTTATTTTTGTTTTTCTTTCCATTTCTCTAGGAGGTGGGTCAAAAAGGATCTTGCTGTGATTTATGTCATAGAGTGTTCTGCCTATGTTTTCCTCTAAGAGTTTTATAGTGTCTGACCTTATATTTAGGTCTTTAATCCATTTTGAGTTTATTTTTGTATACGGTGTGAGGGAATATTCTAATTTCATTCTTTTACATGTAGCTTTCCCAGTTTTTCCAGCACCACTTATTGAAGAGGCTGTCTTTTCTCCATTGTATATTCTTGCCTCCTTTATCAAAGATAAGGTGACCATATGTGCGTGGGTTTATCTCTGGGCTTTCTATCCTGTTCCATTGATCTATATTTCTGTTTTTGTGCCAGTACCATACTGTCTTGGTTACTGTAGCTTTGTAGTACAGTCTGAAGTCCAGGATCCTGATTCCTCCAGCTCTGTTTTTCTTTCTCAAGATTGCTTTGGCTATTCAGGGTCTTTTGTGTTTCCATACAAATTGTGAAATTTTTCATTCTAGTTCTCTGGAAAATGCCATTGGTAGTTTCACAGGGGTTGCATTGAATCTGTAGATTGCTTTGGGTAGTATAGTAATTTTCACAATGTTGATTCTTCCAATCCAAGAACATTGTATATCTCTCCATCTGTTTGTCTCACCTTTAATTTCTTTTGTCAGTGTCTTAAAGTTTTCGGCATACAGGTCTTTTGTCTCCCTAGGTAGGTTTATTCCTAGGTACTTTATTCTTTTTGTTGCAGTGGTAAATGGGAGTGTTTCCTTAATTTCTCTTTCAGATTTTTCATCATTAGTGTATAGGAATGCAAGAGATTTCTGTGCATTAATTTTGGATCCTGCTACTCTACCAAATTCATTGATTAGCTCTAGTAGTTTTCTGGTAACATCTTTGGGATTCTCTATGTATAGTATCATGTCATCTGCAAACAGTGACAGTTCTACTTCTTTTCTGAATTGGATTCATCTTATGTCTTTTTCTTCTCTGATTGCTGTGGCTAAAACTTCCAAAACTATGTTGAATAATAGTGGTGAGGGTGGGCAACCTTGTCGTGTTCCTGATCTTAGTGGAAGTGGTTTCATTTTTTCACCATTGGGAACGATGTTGGCTGTGGGGTTTTCATATATGGCCTTTATTATGTTGAGGTACATTCCCTCTTTGCCTGCTTTCTGGTGGGTTTTTATCATAAATGGGTGTTGAATTTTGTCGAAAGCTTTTTCTGCATTTATTGAGATGATCATATGGTTTTTATCCTTCAGTTTGTTAGTATGGTGTATGACATTGATTGATTTGCGTATATTGAGGAATCCTTGCATTCCTGGAATAAACCTCACTTGATCATGGTGTACGATCCTTTTAATGTGCTGTTGGATTCTGTTTGCTAGTATTTTGTTGAGGATTTTTGCATCTATGTTCATCACTGATATAGCCTGTAGTTTTCTTTTTTCGTGACATCTCTGTCTGGTTTTGGTATCAGGGTGATGGTGTCCTTGTAGAATGCGTTTGAGAGTGTTCCTCCCTCTGCTATATTTTGGAAGAGTTTGAGAATGATAGGTGTTAGCTCTTCTCTAAATGTTTGATAGGATTGTTTGATAGCTTGTGAAGCCATCTGGTCCTGGGCTTTTGTTTGTTGGAAGGTGTTTTTTTATTTTTTTTCGGTACGCAGGCCTCTCACTGTTGTGGCCTCTCCCATTGCAGAGCACAGGCTCCGGATGCGCAGGCTCAGCGGCCATGGCTTATGGGCCCAGCCACTCCGTGGCATGTGGGATCTTCCTGGACTTGGACATGAACCCGTGTCCCCTGCATCAGCAGGCGGACTCTCAACCACTGCGCCACTAGGGAAGCACCTGTTGGAATATTTTTAATCACAGTTTCAATTTCGTTGCTTGTGATTGGTCTGTTTATATTTTCTATTTCTTCCTGGTTCAGTCTCAGAAGGTTTTGCTTTTCTAAGAATTTATCCATTTCTTCCAGGTTGTCCATTTTATTAGCATATAGTTGCTTGTAGTAATCTCTCATGATCCTTTGTATTTCTGCACTGTCAGTTGTTACATCTCCTTTTTCATTTCTAATACTGTTGATTTGAGTCTTCTGCCTTTTTTTCTTGATGACTGTTGCTAATGTTTTATCAATTTTATTTATCTCCTCAAAGAACCAGCTTTTAGTTTTATTGATCTTTGGTATCATTTCCTTCATTTCTTTTTCATTTATTTCTGATCTGATTTTTATGACTTCTTCCTTCTGCTAACTTTGTGGGGGTTTTTTGTTCTTCTTTCTCTAATTGCTTTAGGTGTAAGATTAGGTTCTTTATTTGAGATTTTTCTTGTTTCTTGAGGTAGGATTGTATTGCTATAAACTTGCCTCTTAGAACTGCTTTTGCTGCACCCCATATGTTTTGGGTTGTCGTGTTTTCATTGTCATTTGTTTCTAAGTATTTTTTGATTTCCTCTTTGATTTCTTCAGTGATCTCTTGGTTATTTAGTAGCGTATTATTTAGCTTCCATGTGTTTGTATTTTTTGCCGAATTTTTCCTGTAATTGATATCTAGTCTCATAGTGTTGTGGTCAGAAAGGATACTTGATGCGATTTCAATTTTCTTAAATTTACCGAGGCTTGACTTGTGACCCAAGACATGATCTATCCTGGAAGAATGTTCCTTGAGCACTTGAGAAGAAATTGTATTCTCTTGGTTTTGGATGGAATGTCCTATAAATATCAATTAAGTCCACCTTGTTTAATGTGTCATTCAAAGCTTGTGTTTCCTTATTTATTTTCATTTTGGATGATCTGTCCAGTGGTTAAAGTGGGGTGTTAAAGTCCCCCACTGTGATTGTGTTACTGTCGATTTCCCCTTTTATGGCTGTTAGCATTTGCCTTATGAATTGAGGGGCTCCTATGTTGGGTGCATAAATATGTACAATTGTTATATCTTCTTCTTGGATTGATCCTTTGATCATTATGTAGTGTCCTTCTTTGTCTCTTGTAATAGTCTTTATTTTAATGTCTATTTTGTCTGATATGAGAATTGCTACTGGAGTTTTCTTTTGATTTCCATTTGCATGGAATATCTTTTTCCATCCCCTCACTTCAGTTTGTATGTGTCTCTAAGTCTGAAGTGGGTCTCTTGTAGACAGCATATATATGGGTCTTGTTTTTGTATCCATTCAGCCAGTCTATGTCTCTTGGTTGGAGCATTTAATCCATTTACATTTAAGGTAGTTATCAATATGTATGTTCCTATTACCATTTTCTTAATTGTTTTGGGTTTGTTTTTGTAGGTCTTTTCCTTCTCTTGTGTTTCCTGCCTAGAGAAGTTCCTTTAGCATTTGTTGTAAAGCTGGTTTGGTGGTGCTGAATTCTCTTAGCTTTTGCTTGTATGTAAAGGTTTTAATTTCTCCATCAAATCTGAATGAGATCCTTGCTGTGTAGGGTAATCTTGGTTTTAGGTTCTTTCCTTTCATCACTTTAAATATGTTCTGCCGCTGCCTTCTGGCTTGCAGAGTTTCTGCTGAAAGATCAGCTGTTAATCTTATGGGGATTCCCTTGTATGTTATTTGTTGTTTTTCCCTTGCTGCTTTTAATATTTTTTCTTTGTGTTTAATTTTTGATAGTTTGATTACTATGTGTCTTGGCATGTTTCTCCTTGGATTAATCCTGTATGGGACTCTCTGTGCTTCCTGGACTTGATTGACTATTTCCTTTCCCATATTAGGGAAGTTTTCAACTATAATCTCTTCAAGTATTTTCTCAATCCTTTTCTTTTTTCTCTTCTTCTTCTGGGACCCGTATAATTCGAATGTTGGTGCGTTTAATGTTGTCCCAGAGGTCTCTGAGACTGTCCACAATTCTTTTCATTCTTTATTCTGCTCTGCAGTAGTTATTTCCACTATTTTATCTTCCAGTTCACTTATCTGTTCTTCTGCATCCATTATTCTGCTGTTGATTTGTTCTAGAGAATTTTTAATTTCATTTATTGTGTTGTTCATCATTGCTTTTTTGCTCTTTAGTTCTTCTAGGTCCTTGTTGAATGTTTCTTGTATTTTCTCCATTCTGTTTCCAAGATTTTGGATCATCTTTACTATCATTACTCTGAATTCTTTTTCAGGTAGACTGCCTATTTCCTCTTCATTTGTTTGGTCTGGTGGGTTTTTACTTTGCTCCTTCATCTGCTGCTTATTTCTCTATCTTCTCATTTTGCTTAACTTACTGTGTTTGGGGTCTCCTTTTTGAAGGCTGCAAGTTTGTAGTTCCTGTTGTTTTTGGTGTCTGCCCCCAGTGGGTAAGGTTTGTCCAGTGGGTTGTGTAGGCTTCCTGTTGGAGGGGACTGGTGCCTGTGTTCTGGTGGATGAGGCTGGATCTTGTCTTTCTGGTGGGCAGGGCCACATCCAGTGGTGTGTTTTGGGGCGTCTGTGAACTTATTATGATTTTAGGCAGCCTCTCCACTAATGGGTGGGGTTTTGTTCCTGTCTTGCTAGCCGTTTGGCATGGGGTGTCCAGCAGTGGAGCTCGCTGGTCATTGAGTGGAGCTGGATCTTAGTATTGAGATGGAGATATATGGGAGAGCTCTCACTGATTGATATAACGTGGGGCCGGGAGGTCTCTGGTGATCCAATGTCCTGAACTTGGCTCTCCCACCTCAGAGGCTCAGTCCTGACACCCGGCCGGAGCACCAAGACCCTGTCAGCCACACGGCTCAGAAGAGAGGGGAGAAAAAAATGAAAGAAAAATTTTAAAATTAAAATAAAGTTATTAAAATAAAAAAATATAAAAAGTAATAAAAAAAAAAGAGCAACCAAACCAGTAAACAAATCCACCCGTGATAACAAGTGCTAAAAACTATACTAAGATAAACATAAAAATCAGTTACTAGTCTGTCACATACAGCAAATCCCAAGTCTACAGTTGCTCCCAAAGTCCACTGCCTCAATTGTGGGATGATTCGTTGTGTATTCAGGTATTCCACAGATGCAGGGTACATCAAGTTGATAGTGGAGATTTAGTCTGCTGCTCCTGAGCCTGCATGGAGAAATTTCCCTTTCTCTTCTTTGTTCGCACAGCTCCTGGGGTTCAGCTTTGGATTTGGCCCTGCCTCTGCATGTAGGTCGCCCTCTGGCATCTGTTCTTCGCCCAGACAGGAGGGGGTTAAAGGAATGGCTGATTAGGGGGCTCTGGCTTACTCAGGCCGGGGGGAGGGAGGGGTACGGAATGCAAGGTGAGCCTGTGGCCGCAGAGGCCGGCGTGACATTGCAACAGCCTGGGGCATGCCATGTGTTCTTCCGGAGAAGTTGTCCCTGGATCACGGGACCCTGGCAGTGGCGGGCTGCACTGGCTCCCGGGAGGGGAGATGTGGATAGTGACCTGTGCTTGCACACAGGATTCTTGGTGGCTACAGCAGCAGCCTTAGCGTTTCATGCCCGCCTCTGGTGTCCACACTGATAGCCGTGGCTCGTGACCATCTCTCAAGCTCATTTAGGCGGTGCTCTGAATCTCCTCTCCTCGAACACCCCAAAACAATGGTCTCTTGACTCTTAGGGAGTTCCAGACTTTTTCCCAGACTCCCTCCGGGCTAGCTGTGGCGCACTAGCCCCCTTCAGGCTGTGTTCATGCAGCCAACCCCAGTCCATTCCCTGGGATCTGACATCTGAAGCCTAAGCCTCAGCTCCCAGCCCTCACCCACCCCGGCGAGTGAGCAGACAAGCCTCTCAGCCTGGTGAGTGCTGGGCGGCAGCAATCCTCTGTGCAGGAATCTCTCTGCTTTGCCCTCTGCACCTCTCTTGCTGTGCTCTCCTCTGTGGCTCTGAAGCTTCCCCCTGCCTACCCCCCATTTCCACCAGTGAAGGGGCTTCCTAATGCGTGGAAACTTTTCCTCCTTTACAGCTCCCTCGCCGAGGTGCAGGTCCCATCCCTATTCTTTTGTCACTGTTTTTCCTTTTGCCCTACTCAGGTACATGGGGAGTATCTTGCCTTTTGGGAAGTCTGAGGTCTTCTGCCAGAATTCAGTAGGTATTCTGTAGGAGTTGTTCCACATGTAGATGTACTTTTGATGTATTTGTGGGGAGGAAGGTGATCTCCACGTCTTACTCCTCCGCCATCTTGAAGGTCCTCCTGTTTTGTTTTTAGATTCCACATAAAAGTGAGATCGTACCTTGTCTTTGTCTGACTTATTTCACTTAAGCATAATGCCCTCTGGTCCATACAGGTTGTTGCAAATGGCAAGATTTCATTCTTTTTTACGGATGAATAACATTCCATTGTATGTATATGTGTATGTATGTATGTATATGTATATATCACATCTTCTTTACCCATTCATCTATTGATGGACACTTAGGTTGTTTCCATATCTTGGCTATTATAAATAATGCTGCTATGTACATTGGGGTGCATGTATCTTTTCAAATTAGTGTTTTTGTTTTCTTCAGATATATACCAAGGAGTAGAATTGCTGGATCATATGGTAGTTCTTAGTTTTTTGAGGAGCCTCCATACTGTTTTCCACAGTGGCTACACCAATGTAGATTCCCACTAACAGTGTACTTGGGTTCCCTTTTATCTATCTTCTCTCCAACACTTGTTATCTCTTGTCGTTTTGATAATAGCCATTCTACAAGTGTGAGGTGATATCTCTCTGTGGTTCTGATTTACATTTCCCTGATGATTAGTAAAGTTGAGCACCTTTTCATGTACCTTTGCCTTATTGTATGTCTTCTTTGGGAATATGTCTATTCAGATTCATTTTTTAATTGGATTTTCTGCTATTGAGTTGTATGAGTTCTTTATATATATTGGATATTAACTCTTATCAGATATGATTTGCGAATATTTTCTCCCATTCGGTAAGTTGCCTTTCATTTTGTTGATGGTTTCCTTTCCTGTGCAGAAACTTTTTAATTTGGTATAGTCCCAGTTATTTTTGCTTTTGTTTTTGCTTTTAGTGTCAAATCCAAAAACGCATTGCCAAGACCAATGTCAAGGAGTTTACCTACTGCCTATATTTTCTTCTAGGAGTTTTATGGTTTCAGGTTTTACATTCAAGTCTTTTTTTTTTTTTTTGACTCTGATTTTAATTTTTATACAGCAGGTTCTTATTAGTTATCTATTTTATACATATTAGTGTATATGTGTCAATCCCAATCTCCCAGTTCATCCCACCACCACCCTCTCTCCCTGCTTTCCCCCACTTGGTGTCCATACATTTGTTCTGTACATCTGTGTCTCTATTTCTGCCTTGCAGACTGGTTCATCTGTACCATTTTTTTGGATTCCGCATGTATGCATTAATATACGATATTTGTTTTTCTCTTTCTGACTTACTTCACACTGTATGACAGTCTCTAAGTCCATCCACATCTCTACAATTGACCCAATTTCTTTCCTTTATATGGCTGAGTAATATTCCATTTTATATATGTACCACTTCTTCTTTATCTGTTCGTCTGTTGATGGGCATTTAGGTTGCTTCCATGACCTGGCTATTGTAAATAGTGCTGCAGTGAACGTTGGGGTGCATGTGTCTTTTTGAATTATGGTTTTCTCTGTGTATATGCCCAGTAGTGGGATTGCTGGGTCATATGGTAATTCTATTTTTAGTTTTTAAGGAACCTCCATACTGTTCTCCATAGTGGCTGTATCAATTTACATTCCCACCAACAGTGCAAGAGGGTTCCCTTTTCTCCACACCCTCTCCAGCATTTGTTGTTTGTAGATTTTCTGATGATGCCCATTCTAACCTGTGTGAGGTGATACCTCATTGTAGTTTTGATTTGCATTTCTCTAATAATTAGTGATGTTTGAGCATTCTTTCATGTGTTTGTTGGCCATCTGTATGTCTTCTTTGGAGAAATATCTATTTAGGTCTTCTGCCCATTTTTGATTGGGTTGTTTGTTTTTTTAATACTGAGCTGCATGAGCTGTTTATATATTTTGGAGATTAATCCTTTGTCAGTTGCTTCATTTGCAAATATTTTCTCCCATTCTGAGGGTAGTCTTTTGGTCTTGATTATGGTTTCCTTTGCTGTGCAAAAGCTTTTAAGTTTCATTAGGTCCCATTTGTTTATTTTTGTTTTTATTTCCATTTCTCTAGGAGGTGGGTCAAAAAGGATCTTACTGTGATTTCTGTCATAGAGTGTTCTGCCTATGTTTTCCTCTAAGAGTTTGATAGTTTCTGGCCTTATATTTAGGTCTTTAATCCATTTTGAGCTCATTTTTGTGTATGGTGTTAGGGAGTGATCTAATTTCATACTTTTACCTGTCCAGTTTTCCCAGTACCACTTATTGAAGAGGCTGTCCTTTCTCCACTGTACATTCCTGCCACCTTTATCAAAGATAAGGTGACCACATGTGCGTGGGTTTATCTCTGGGCTTTCTATCCTGTTCCATTGATCTTTCTGTTTTAGTGCCAGGACCATACTGTCTTGATTACTGTAGCTTTGTAGTATAGTCTGAAGTCAGGGAGCCTGATTCCTCTTGCTCCGTTTTTCGTTCTCAAGATTGCTTTGGCTATTCGGGGTCTTTTGTGTTTCCATACAAATTGTTAAATTTTTTGTTCTAGTTCTGTGAAAAATGCCAGTGGTAGTTTGATAGGGATTGCATTGAATCTGTAGATTGCTTTGAGTAGTAGCAATCTACTACTTGTTGATTCTTCCAATCCAAGAACATGGTATGTCTCTCCATCTATTTGTATTGTCTTTAATTTCTTTCATCAGTGTCTTATAATTTTCTGCATACAGATCTTTTGTCTCCTTAGGTAGGTTTATTCCTAGATATTTTATTCTTTTTGTTGCAATGGTAAATGGGAGTGTTTTCTTGATTTCACTTTCAGAAGTTTCATCATTAGTGTATAGGAATGCCAGAGATTTCTGTGCATTAATTTTGTATCCTGCTACTTTACCAAATTCATTGATTAGCTCTAGCAGTTTTCTGGTAGCATCTTTAGGATTCTCTATGTATAGTATCATGTCATCTGCAAACAGTGACAGCTTTACTTCTTTTCGATTTGGATTCCTTTTATTTCCTTTTCTTCTCTGATTGCTGTGGCTAAAACTTCCAAAACTATGTTGAATAAGAGTGGTGAGAGTGGGCAACCTTGTCTTGTTCCTGATCTTGGTGGAAATGCTTTCAGTTTTTCACCATTGAGGACGATGTTGGCTGTGGCTGGGTTTGTCATATATGGCCTTTATTATGTTGAGGAAAGTTCCCTCTATGCCTACTTTCTGCAGGGTTTTTATCATAAATGGGTGTTGAATTTTGTCAAAAGCTTTCTCTGCATCTATTGAGATGATCATATGCTTTTCCTCCTTCAGTTTGTTAATATGGTGTATCATGTTGATTGATTTGCGTATATTGAAGAATCCTTGCATTTCTGGAATAAACCCCACTTGATCATGGTGTATGATCCGTTTAATGTGCTGTTGGATTCTGTTTGCTAGTATTTTGTTGAGGATTTTTGCATCTATGTTCATCAGTGATATGACCCTGATTATTAGAGCTGCTCACCAAAGAGGTAGGAGTCCCCTTCCCTGAGGTGCACAGGCCCTGGTGGGGAGAGCCCCCCGTCAGGCAGATGTTGAGGTGATTCCTGCACTGGGGGTTCGGGACACAGCTCAGATGCCTCTGGTCCCTTCCCACTCTGCTCTGACTCCACCTCTTGGAACTTCAGGGCTAGCAGAGGGGTTGGGAGCCGGCTGTTGCAATCTCTAAGAGCCCCGCTGGCCCCCTCGTGGTACAGATAAAGAAACTGAGGCCCAGAGAGGGGCTGTGGCGTGCCCAGGTTCCCATGGTGGGCGCAAGAGCCCAGGCTCTGGGTTTTTCTCATTCACTCCAGGCCACCCCCTGAGAGTGGCCCCTTTGGGATTCATGGGTCTGTGGATACTTTAGCTGAGTTCATTGTCCTGCCCATGTCACATGGCCCTCTACAGCCCCATCACAGGTGCCTGCTGCCATGGCCTCAGGATAAAACCAAGATGATAAGAGACCAGAACCTCCCACCTCCCACTACCCAGGGTGGCCTGCAGGGCTAGACAGCATTTACAACATAAATTATGAAGGACCATGGAGAAGAGTGTTGCTGTCTGATTCTGAGGGAGTGTTGCTGGTTGATCCTGAAGCAGGGCCTGGAGCCAGCCTGGGGCCCCTCCCTCAGCTCAGACATTAGTGAAAAACACACCTTTTTTCATTTAAAAAAAAAATGAAATGACCACAGGCATTTAACGATCAAAAGAGGCCAAAAAAGCTTTTAAGAGCCAGGTTGCTGTGTGTGCTGCCACCTAGTCTCCCAGTGTCAGGGCAGACTGGCTTCTGCAGCCATCTCAGGTGTGCCCAGGAAGGTGGCCACAGAAAGCATCAGGCCCAATCACCTGCAGACCATGGCTTCTTGGGGTGTGGACCCCAGTCCTTCCCTTCTGCCCCATCAGGCACCACCCAGCCTCCCTCAGGGCCTGTCTTCCTCACCCGGGCACTGTGGTCTCTGTTCTCCTGTCTTAAAGTCTGACACCTTCCCAGCCACTCTCTCCACAACCTTGGGAGTGACTCACACCTGACCATGTTCACACTTTCCGGTGGCTCCTCACTGTACTTGAGGCAAAGCTAAGCTCCTTAGGATGGCTTTTGGGGTCTCCTGTCATCTGCTTTTCCTCCTATGGGCAGGCCTCTCTGTGAAGTTCTCACCTCTCCTCTCTCCATTCCTTCCCCACCCCTTCAGGAAAATGAACCAACATTTCTTTGAGACCCTGTTCCCCTACCATCTCTCTTGACCTGGACAGCTTTACACCTTCTCATTTGTTATTCATTCAATAACTGTTTAGTGAGCACTTACCATGTGCTGGGAACAGTGTAGGGGGTGGGCATGCCCAGCGCCCATGTCCTTTCCTGTACAGCGTGGAAGACCGAGGGGGCTGTCGCTGATGATCAGCACCTGGCTGTGTGTGGCTGCAAATGGGGCTTTGAGGCTTTTGCACTGAGGACAGCATTCCCGGTGACCCTGAGAACCTCAGATGGATTCAGAGACTCAGGACATCCAGGCAGGGAAGGCCCTGAGGAACTATTTCCACACCCCTTATCTCAGAGAGGGGGAAACTGAGGACAGAGAAGGAAAGGGCCTGTACATACCACACAGCAAGCTGGAGATGCTCCCTGATACCCAGTCCAGCCCAGCCCTGGGGCAGATGAGACATGCAGTCCCCCACGGAGGATCAAAGCGTCAGAGAGCTTGTGGGAGACAAGTGCCTGCCTCCCCTCGTGGTAATGGGGGGGCAGGGGCAGGAATACTGGGGGAGGAGCGAGAGCCGGCCACAGCCCCTGCCTCTTGGACTCTCTGGCTTACCATCACACTCACCCTTCTCTGTCCCCACCTCCATAGAAGCTGCAGTGAAAGATGACATGAACAGCTACATCAGCCAGTACTACAATGGCCCCAGCAGTGGTAAGTGTGTGTCGGCGGCTGTTCTGCATGTACCAGAACTTCTGTGTGGCCCTGTGCCAGAGGTAACCCTGGCAACCCCTAACATCCAGGCTAGGGACAACTCGACCTGGCTGTCCATCTCCCAGCACCTGTGAACCATAACTGCAGGCAGGGTTCAAGGCTCCCAGCAAACTCTAGCGCTAGAGCTGTGGATGCCGGGGTGGGAATGCTCTGGGATCGCCAAAGAGAGCTGCGTGGGCGACCCTGGAATGGAAGGGGGCTGGAATCTAGACGTCTAAGTGACCTCAGCGCCTCCCAACCTGAGAACCTTTCAGGATGAGCATGATGGGGGTGAGATAGCAGCGTAATTGGGCTCGAGAAGCCACAGGCATTGGGCATGTCCTTGCTTGATTTATGTTTCATTCTTGCACTTCAGAAAGTCTTAGGGGACCTAGTGGTCTTCACTTATGGAAAAGGTTCAGTTTAAAAATAATACTCAGTCCTTCAACGTCTTGTTTCTCCTTAGCCAATGTCTTGAATCTTGTAGTTTGGGTTTCACAGCCCTTAAATCCTGGTAAACTCCGTTGTAAGGCTAGACTCCCTCTTCTGTCTCCTCTTCCAAAGCCTTATCTAACCTGCTGATCTCAAAGACCACCATCTCCCAGTACAGTCTCCCCACCACTTTAGAGAGAAACCTTGACCACACTACACCCACTATGATTCAGCCCCTTGATACTTCTCACTTAGAGAAAAGACATTTTGAGGTGTCCTCCACCCTCCCCCTACAATGCATCATATAGAGATTAATCAGTCTTCTGAAGGCACAGCTCTGGTCATGTCACTATCACACTGGACCCATTTAAAACTCTGACCCCCTCTGACCATGAAATTCAAATTCCTTGTCGTGGCACACCATGCTTTCTGAGTTAGGATGGGCTAGGTTATGCCACAGTGGCAATAACCCCACATCTGTGTGGTTTAAATAAATCAACAAAGGCCCATGGCACACTGGCCAGGGGCTCTGTGCCCAGGCTGTCATCTTTACTCTAGCACCCAGCAGGCAGAACACCTGTCACCCCTTCCAGAACAGTGTTGACTGCCAGAGCAAAGCACGTCTGGTTTACATAGCTTCTCTGGGAAATGCCACTGGTCAGTTCTCACAGATGATTGGCCAAGTCACGTCACGTGTCCGCACTTGAGCTCAGCAAGATGGGGAGGCATAATCCTCCCTCAGGGCGGTCAGTGAATATTGGACAACTGGACCGCCTACCAAGACCTCTCCCAGCAAAGCCCATTCACACTCACTGCCCACCGTCCAGCCCCATTCCTAGACCCGCCCCCATCAGGGCACGCAGAGGTGTGGCAAGGGCGGAGTGTGACCCACATCCCCTCCTTCCTTGCAGACAGCGGTGCCCCAGAGCCAGCTGTGTGCGTGGTCACCACGGCGGCCATAGACATCCACCAGCCCATCTCCTCTGACCTCTTTTCTGTCGATGTGCCCCTGAAGCTTGGCAGCGATGGTACCTGCGCCAGCGCCACCTCTGAGAGCGCCTCCCGCTCCACTCACGGCTCCGTCACCCAGGCACAGAGTGACAGCAGCCAGACGCTGGGCTCCTCCATGGACTGCAGCACCGCCCGCGAGGAGCCGTCCTCTGAGCCTAGCCCCTCCCCCCTGCCACTGCCACCACTGCCGCCACCACCTCAGCAGGAGACGGCAGAGGCCACAGTCCAGGAACTGTTGTCCTCCCTGTCAGAGGACCCCTGCCCATCCCGGAGGGCCTTGGACCCAGCCTCCCTTGCCCGGCCCAGCACAGCGGGCTTGGCCCAAACCAGCCCTGAGCTGGAGCACAGGGTAAGTCTGTTCAACCAGAAGAACCAGGAGGGCTTCACTGTCTTTCAGATCAAGCCTGTCATCCATTTCCAGCCTGCTGCACCTGTGCTGGAGGAGAAGTTCAGATCTTTGGAATCCAAAGAGCAAAAGTTGCACAGGGTCCCTGAAGCCTAGAGCCTCCGGGCAGGCTGGGAGGGAGCAGGGCAGCCAGCCGTCTCACGCTCTCCCAGGGCCCTGGAGGCTACCGGGGCCACACAAGGGGCCCAGGAGCCCTCCTGGCCTCCCTCAGGGTGCTGCCTGCCTCCAGGGAGGTGACGCCAGGCCAGGAGGCCGCACGCCTCAGACCTCAAAGCCCAGAGCTGGCGCCTCCTCTCACCCTGCTCAGGGGAGGGTGGTGCTCGTGGCTGGGGTTTTTTTAAACCACTTTTACAAAAACCAGCCTGTGGCCCAGCTTCAGCAGGGCAGAGTGCGGGGGCCAGCTCAGCCTCTTCCGTTGCCTTTGTTCCTGATGCCCACCCCGGACCCCCGGGAACAGCACTGTGAGCAGGGGCTATCCAGCCCCAACCCCAAGCCGTCTTTTCCAGGAATCCTGGGTGGAGCCAACACAATCACACACAGACCACCATCTGAGCCTATTTCATTTGTCCTCATTCTCTCATTTAGGCATGAGCATTTCTGAGTCTTTTCAAGACAAATCTAGTTTTCACCTTCACAGGACATAAAGGGATGGATCTGAAGGTGGGTGGGAGGGTCAGGGGGGTGGGGGGACAGCCATTTTCCAATCTTGGCTTTAATAATAAAAACCACCTGCACTGAGACTTCCAGTTGGCAGAGGTGTTCCTTTGGTTGCTAGTCCAAGTGAGGACCCCAGCATAGCTTGTTTGGGTTCGAGTTGGCCTTGAAAACCAACCCAGGGAGCCCCAACCCCTCTCTGGTGTCCCCGAGGCCGTTATAGAGTGGAAGGAGCCCTGGACCCCGGGAGGAAAGCGCTCACACTGCCTGCCTGTGTGACTGTCAACTAGTACCTTCCCTTCCCTCATCTCCCCACCAAAATGGAGCTCAGAATACTGTGTTCCTTGCTGACAACTCCCAGACGCAGCTCACTGACCCAGGGCTCCATCCCTCAGGGATCTTGAACTTAGCAGGTCCAAAGCTGAGCATGATATCTTGCCCGCAGCCTGCGCCTCCTCCCGGGTTCCCAGCCAGGGCACCACCATCCACCCAGCCATGAACGTGAATGAATGTTGGCTCCCTTCTCATCCCCCACAAGCAGTCAAGGAACGCTGGCCATTCTGCACTCCAAGTCACCTGCCCCAGACCCCATCATCACAGCCTTGCTAAGGCCCAGGCCCAGCTCTGGCTCCACCCGCCTCCAATCAGTGTGTCCCCACCCGGGCTGCTGAGCCTGGTCACTGTCTCCCTTGCTGAAAAGCCTCCAAGGGATTTTTATGACCACTATGTTTCATTTTCTATGTCCAGAAGAAAAAGGGAAGGTAATTTTTTTCATTTCAAGGGCTCCCATTGCCTCAACTGAGTTTCTTGGTGGGGTCACAACTCCTAAATGAGCTCACTTGCCTGCCCCCTGGCCGCCCCTCCCAACCTGCTCTTTCTCCCCTCCGTGTGTGTGCAGGTTGTTCTCACTACTCATGTGTCTCACTAGTAGGTCAGGGTGTCCTCCCAGCTCCTGTGGCCCCTTGGACTCACCCTGACAGTGCAGTCAGTGATCCCCTGGCTTGGTCAGCATCTGCGTCCCCTTGGTCCTCAAGATCAGGGATCAGGCCCGAGTCCCACTAAAACCCTAGAGCCCGCGTAAGGCCACAGGCTTGGGCACGGAGTCACTCAGGAAAGACGGCTGAATTGGAAAAAAAGGAGGGAAATTACCACATGCAGACAAAGAACACCTTCATGATTTGTGGGGAGATCAGCACCTGTCAAAAAAGATATTAAAGGGGGCAGTGTCCAACCAAGCTGTTTTGGGGTGTAATCTGAGGCATTCCAGTCACCAGCAGCATAGTTACAGCTTCCATTACTGAGCACTCTGTAAGGCCTCTACACACTTGGGCTCCTGTAACCTTCTGATGACCCTGTGAGGTGGTAACACGGCCCATTTTACAGGTGTAGCACCCAAGGCTGAGAGGTTTAAGAAACTTCTCTGAGGTCAAACACTAATAAGAGAGGCACTGAAACTGGAGCCCAAATCTGCCTGGCAGTGTGCTAGGTGCTAGGACTCCCAAGTTTTAGAGCCTTTGGAAGTAAAGTGGTCACTCTTAGGTTTTGTCACATGATGGGCTGGAGGGCATTACCTGATTTATAATCTCTAGGGCAGGAGTCAGCAGGGTCTGTTATTAGCGGTCTGCATCTGCTGGACTAGAAACAGCTACCCTCCTCGGCCAGGCCCAACTTGCTAAGCTGTGATGCCTTCTTTGCTGACTTCCCATCACCCCATCTCATGGGCTAGTGCTGGCTACCCAAACAGGTAAATGAGCCTGTCCTGTGCCAGAGCTGAAACCCAGCTCCTAGCTGGCACCGCCTCTGCTGTGGACTTCTACTGCAGAGAAAACCACAGGACAGGGAGGAAAGCAATGGGGTAAGATGTTAGGCAAGTGGCCCCTGCTCTCTGCCTCAGTTTCCCCACCTAGAAGACCTCCACTTTTAAAAGCTGGTTTCTCAGGGTATTTACAAATTGCTGTGAGGTGAAATTCTGCCTGAGCATTCACTGTTGCCTTCCTGCTTGAACAGGCAGTAGCAGTGTTAGAACTGCCGCACAAGCAGATGAAGACTGGGGACAGAGATGCCGAGAGGTGGTCCCACCTCTCTGAGAACAGAGTCTACAGTCACCGAGTTAGAGGGTGCACACAGACAGAGGAAGCCACTCACCTGAGGACAGGCGCAGGGCAGTCTCTCACAGCCTGAAGTGCAGGAGGTGGAGAGTAAAAGCTTTGGCTTTCACGGTTCCCCCGGGTGCCACAGCCCAGAGTTATGGCTGGCGGGCAGCTGGGGACCGGTGGAGATGGAGCCTGAGCACTCCCTGGGAGGTTTGCAGCTCTGGGAAATAGCTCCCCTTGCTCGTCAGCCCATTCAGAGAGCCCACTCTGGTAATCTCCCAGGAGACAGGAGGGTCTGGTAACAGCTGCTGTCTCCTATAAGCCAACAAGAGGGTGATAACAGTAATGGCTCCCATTTATTCATTTCCTGTTGTGATGGGTGCTCTTTGGGTCTGTGATGGGTTTTGATCACAGCCTTGCAAACTGGGTGCTGTTTTCCTTGCTTTACAGAGGAGAAAACAGACACAGAATGATTAATTAAATGACTTGCCCAAGGGCATACAGCTAAACTACTGGCAGGATTCAAACCCAGGTCTGTCTAGGTTAGATGCCATGCTGGATATGGTGAAACGAACTGTGGGGAAATAAACCAGGTGTCGTCAGGAGAGCCAGAGAGAGAAATCAGCCTACGTGGCCCCTCAGGCTGGAGGGACCCCCCACCCTCTCTGCAGAGCCCTGTGGCTCCTCCCACAGGGCCAGCCTCCTGGCTCCGCCCTGCCACGAAGCTGGAGAGGAGCCAATCCTGTGGCCAGGGTGCCACCCTGACCTGCCAAACCTGGCAGCGAAGGCAAGGCTGAGAGCCACCAGTACTGGTGGCCAGCCCCCAAGGCAGCTTGGCCAGAGACCTGCAGGCCTGGCTCTAAGTCCACCCAGGACTGGGGAGCTGTAAGACCTTCCCTGAATGACACAACTGGCCCCTCTCCAGTCAGCCCTGGGCAAGTCCTCCAGACCAAACCTTGGTTTTTCACATCAAGTCACACAGACTGGGGTTTTTCACAGACCCTGGACAATTAGAGGCTGGTGGCCAGGAATTCTCTTTGGCGTGGTGGGTGTTTATTCCATCAGTGACTCTCAGCTCAGGAACACCTTTCTGACTCCAAGCTCCTGACTGGTGCTGCCTCCATTCCTCTCTGGTGTAATTTTCTCATCTCTAAAGAGACTAAAGGTGGGGCCATACACTCTGTGAGCTGGGGAGAGCCTCAGATAAGATGAGGTCCAAGGAAGCCTTCTTAAAAACCAAGTATCTTACTAACAAGTCAATAGGGCACTTGCACAGAGTTGCTTAACAAGGATACCCAACAACTCTGGGAGTTAACAGCAGGTTTTGAAAGGACATCTCAGGGCAGGAGAGAAGTCTGGATCACTCCACCTCCACCCTCCATCTCAGATGCTGTGGTGCGTACAGGGTGTGCCAAAGCCCTGGATTCTCAGCCCAGCTCTGTTTCTGGTTTGCTACATGGCTCCAAGCGAATCCTTGGACCTGCTTCCTCACCCTGTACAGCAGGAATAATAACTCTCGTCCCCTCCGCCCCCATCCCCGTGAGGGTTGCTGGGATAGCTAATGACATAATGGAAGGGAAAGCCCTTTGAGAATGTTTCAAGGGAGACACAAACAGAAACCATCCTTATTAATAATGGATGCCTGGGGTGTTTCACTGCCTACCCACGTTCAGCACTTCTGGGGAAGGCTGCCCAGGAGATGCTCAGCTATTTCATTTGCTGCCACTGATAGTCTGATGTGGGGAGAGGGTGGTAGATGGGTGCTGAGAGGACGTGTGCCCCACCCCCCAGCCCCAGTAGCCAGCTCAGGCACTGTATCCCCACTGGTTCCCCTGTAAATAATGCCCTGGAGTCACCCCAAGTTACAGCACTGTTGTTCCCCAGACAGGAGCCACCTTATCTGCTTTCCTCTCCCTTTTCCAGTACAAGCCAAAAACATACATTTCCATGGCATAAACTGAGTGATGAATTCATATCTACTCTGGAATTTTTTTTTTTTTTTTTTGCTCCAGCACTGAGAAGTTTAGTATTGTCTCCTGGTGAATAGTTAATTTAATTATCCAAAGAAAATGATGGAACATTTGCTGCTAAATTTATTGCAAGCTACCAAAGAGACAGGGCTGGCATAATTTTACGCAGAGCCCCAGGCTATATAGCATAGGGGAGCAGGCTGCCTATTCATCCTGAAACAAGCAAATGAAATGGACTACCCTGGAGATCAATCAGGACATTAAACACTGTGATGAATGTGGCAGAATTCTTCAGTGTCCGAGATTTACAGGGCACCTTTCACCACGCACTCTAGGAGCCTCCCCAACATCAATTAGCCTCACATCTAGGTAGGCTCACCTCCACCTCCACTGCATAAAGAACAGGCATGGGGTTCTTGGACCTGGGTTTGCTAAGTACCACAAAAGATAGCCAGTGTGCAGACTAGATCCAGATTCTAGTACAAAGACCCCCTACTTCCCTCAGCAAGGAACGTTTTAGAATGGAGGAATCAGGTTAAAAGGGGACTGAGGGATTGGGGTCCAGAGTGTGTCACGTTCTTGGTGCTTCCGTGCCTTGTTCACGCTGGGCCTTTTGCCTGGGATACATTTCTTTATGGGTTGATTCTGACTGGTCCTTCTGAACTCGGCTTAGCTGTCTCATCTTGCTCCCCTCCACTTCAGCCTGCCCCAGTCAGGCTGGATTAGGTACATCCTCTGTGTTCCCAAAGAGGGACTCAGGATATGGCATGTGGTTGAGAGTAAACTTTGGCCCAAGGTCACCACTCACTAGCTATGAATCCTTTGGCAAATGTTTTAAGCTCTGTAGGCTTCAGTTTTCTCAACTGGAGAATGGAGAATACTACTATACCTTGTGGGGTTATGAAACTTAAATGAAATATAATGTCTGTAAAGCCCTCAGCACAGCATCTTGGGCATAAAAAGCTCTCAAAAGTGGTTACTGTCTCCATTTACCTAAGCTGCTTGATATCTGCCAACACATTCACACAGGTCAAAGCTTGAAGATATCTTGGAAGATTACCAAGTGCAATTTGCCGTTTTACAGATGAGGAAAATGAAGGCTAAAAGGAGAAGGAATGTGGCCAGGGTACCTCTGAGACCATATCAGAACAAGGACAAGAATCCAAGGGTCCTGGTGACCAGCCCACTCAGTGCTCAGCCCTTCCTGTGGTCCCCAGGTCCCAGACCCCAATGTTCCCCGTGCAGGCCCCACGCTGGGAAGGGAAACAGCCCTCCAAGCTGGACTTGAGTCCACAAAAAGGCAGCAGTAAGCTGCCTTTAACCACATGACCAGTTGTGGTAGGCAAAGAAGGTGAAGCCCAGACAAGTAAAACCTCACCATGGCCTGACTGCTCACCAGTCGGGCACCAAAGAAGGTAAATGCCAGCTTCCTTCCCAATAAATTCCTAATTCCATCACACGTCCATGTTTCTAATGATGAGCTTGCTGTTTTGAGGCAGTGCAAGCCAGAGGATAAGTCCTGGAGAAGCTGTTAGATGCTGGGGGGCAGCCTGGCACGGTGCAAAGGCCAAGCCCTCCAAACCTGGAGTCAGCTTAGGTTCCACATCTCAATTACTGCCTCTGCTCGGTTACCTCTCAGCCCATTTCTTCAGCCAGAAAGTAGGGGTTAATGATACCCCCTTTGGGGATCATAGTATTAGAGAAGGATATACAATGCACCTAGTAGGTTCTTAACAAGTAACATTTGCCGAAATTCTGGTTTGTGTTCTACCTCTACCATCTGCTTTGTGCCTTGGGGCAAATCACCTCTCCTGAGACCCTGACTTCTTCACTGTTTCCTACCTTTTCCACCTCTTGGAGTAACTTACATGAAAGTGCTTTTATAAACCAAGGATTATCAGCAACTCTTCTTCATTTGGGTTTCCCATAAAGTATTTTTAAAACCCTAGGGCTATACGAATTGTGGCATTATATCACCCTATATGGGCTTTTTTTTACAGGTTATCAGTCAAGTCTCCTTTAGTTCAGCAACAGCTAACCAAATCCATCTGTTACAATCAATAGTGTTCTCCGCGTTTCCCAGCCTCTTAAGCACACTTTTATGTGGACCAAAACAAAAACCCCTCTTACCCCCGTGAGAGACAGTGTGAAATGCAACCAAGCTGACTATCCCTTTCAGAAAGACAGCAAAGAGAGCACTTATGGCTGAGGTTTCATTCAAAGCCCCCCAGCCCAGTACAGACACGCCCAGGCTCTGCCGGCAGCATGGCTCCCACTCTGTCCTGGGAGGAAGAGTCCCAGTCTCTGCCAGCCTCGCCCACAGCACCGGACCCATTTCCACAGTCTCAGGGGACCCATTCTGTACCCAAAGAGCTTTCAGCCAAGCCCATCCGGGACATAAGGCCGGAGGATTCCTGCAACAGCCTCCTAATCACTTCCATCTTCTCCTCCTCCCTCCCTCCATCCTGTACACACTGCCAGGTTATTTTATTCCTCTAGGTTATGTTATTCCTCCAGATCAGGTTACAGGCCTTCCTCTATATATGTCAGTATCTCCCTGTTGCCCGGAGGGTGCTTCTTAAGACCTGTTCAGGTGGCAGGGCCTCAAGACATCATATGCAGCTATTTGTGGAACATTCTGGATATACTGACATGTTTAATTCTAACATACAAACAAGGAACAGAACAACCAGCAGAGAGCATTTTTAAGAATTCAACACATGTCCACTAAACAAAAGCTGTGGAGGGTCAGTGGCTGCTGACCTCCTTAGTTAATATCTATTTGCTACCTGTTCATTCACTTTGGAATCTACTTATATTAAGACGACATAGCAGCAACCAAAGTTTTAGAAAAACGTATGCAAGAAAGACTTAGATTGGGAAATTCTATTATTTTTTTTCCTGTAAATCAGGAAAAGACCGTTCACAGTACCATCCCCAGCCCAGCTCCTGAAATGGCAGTATTCCTTGAGGGCAAAGTTTGAGAATCACTGACCCATAAGGAAAAAGGACAAACTCCTCAGCCTATCAGTCAATGTCCTCTGCAATCTGGCCTTAACTACCTACCACCATCAACCCCTTTCCTGACGCCCTGTGTTTCCACCCGTCACTGCCTCAAGCATCCACGTGAGCCCTTATCTGTTCTACTTCTGCCCCACATGCTAATATTAATGCCTCCACGCCCAAGGAATAACCACAGCTGGCCCACTGAGGGAGCTCTCCCTGTATGTGTTGACTACATGCTATCTGCTTTTCTAATCACTTGGGTCTCATCTTCCCTGGTAGCTGCAAATCTTGAGGGCAGGGACAGCTTGTATTCTCAGAGCCCAGGAGGAAGCTGTTCTCCCTGTCAGGACCACAAGCTTCAGGACAGTGGCTGGGCCAGACTTCCAGGTGTTTGCTCCAGCATCCCACACAGCACAGCTGGCGGATGAACCAGGGAATATGCCCCATAGTACTGCTGAGAGACCGTGGGACCAGGGGCAAAGCTGGGTTCTGTACTTTCTCAACTATTGGAAAGCTGAGACCAGGGCCCTCACTGGGCCTCAGTCCATAGAGTAAGGAGTTGTTCGCTTGATCTAAATGGCCTCAAGGACCTACTCAGCTCTGCCCTCACAGGGCTGCCCTTCTACATGCGTACTTTTGCTCTCTCAGGGACTCCGGGTTCTGCCTAATTAACCAAATTCCCAGGGGCCGTATGAGGTTAACCGAAGACCTCAAAAAACTAGGGAGAATAGAAAGCTACTCCTAACACCTTTCCCCACACTGCTTCCAGAGCTACTGCTCTGGGTACTCAAGCCAGATGCAGGGGCAGTCATTTGGAACTGACAGCTTGGTTTCCAACAAAACGTAAGGAAAAAAAGGGCAGGTCAAATTGCATCTTCTGGCATATATGGTAGTTTTAACAATTTGCCCCCATCTCACACAACTGCCTTTTTAAGGTAAGCTTTAAGTGGGCACTTAGAGGGGCTTCTGAGTTGAACGAATTCCTGCTGGAAAGACAAGCCCAGAACACTGACTCTTCTCCTCAACTAGGATCCTCAGGATGTGCCCTGCCCACCCAGCACCAAGCACTGAGTGCCCTTTACCTGAGGTTACTGTGCAGCGACTCCCTGTTCCGTGAGCCGAAGTGAGGCAGATCGCATACTGCTGAAGCCACTGCTCTGAAGCCAAACTTCCTGGTTTCAAATCCTGGCTCTCATTTATAAGCTGTCTGAATTTGGGCAAGTTATATAACCTCTTTGTGCCTCAGCTTCCTCATCTGTAAAACAGGGATGATAATAATAGCATCTATCTTACAGGGTATTGTGAAGACTTAAGGGGTTTGATATATTTCAAGTGTTAGAATGGTGCCTGACATATAGTAAGCGCCATATTTAATGCTATTAAGATGGTGATGAGTTGTACCCAGTAAATTAAGTGAACAGCTGCTTAGAGCTGGGGCAGGGCAGTCATGATAGGAGGGAGCCAAAAGGGAGAAAGACCAACCAGTTCAACCCTGAGGCTAGGAGCCACACAGAGATACCAGCTGGGATGGTCCTCCGTGAGCCAGCACACCCTATATATATTGGGGGTACCTCTGCAGCCATCACCTTTGCTGTCTCTCCTCTCCCCCAGTTACAGTGTCCAATAGGGATGAGGAGTAAAAGAAGAAGGCAATGAGCAAGGTTAGCTTTCTTCAGAAGAGCCCCAAAGATAGCAAAAAGATATGAGAACTACTTTTGCAAGGGTGATTCAAACTGTGTGGCCTTGGACAAGTCACTTTACCTCCTTCACTTCTTCTCTGTGCCTCAGTATCCCTACCTGTCCAAGAAGTGTGAACCTGATGATCATTCAGCTCTGCATTCTAGGATTCTACAGTTCTAGCAGAGCATCACTTTGATGCTCCTCTCATCTCATTAAAAGAAGGCAGAAATGCCAGTGTTTCACAGCAAATGATTATGACACATCAAAAAGGGTTCAACTAGTCAGTCCCAGGCTGGCCACACAAAGGGACTGGCTGGCCCCTCTGCTCCTTCCCCTTATGTATCACTAGTCACTTCCCATCTCTTCCCTGCCATTTTCCTTGTCAACTACTATACCTTCTACAGATTGGCTTCAGGGTGGCAGTTCTCTTCATTCAACTTGCCTACTGACTCCTGGCCTTTCTATGACCCCAGATACCTGCCCACGCCTTCCTGCAGGCTTGGCCAAAGCCTCACCAGCCTCTGTTCTGTGGGCTGCATTCACACCAGCTTCTGGCCTCTTGCGACACTCTCAACCTCAGCCATGCCCTAGGGCAGCAAAGGGAGAGTGCCAGTGCTCACCACACATGTGGCCAACTCACATACCTGGCTGCTTTCTAAGACAGCCCAAAGGAAGCCACCAGGAGGGCAAAAGAAAAGCCAGAGCATTCTCTGAGCAGGACTTTAAACATTTACAATAATATCAAACTATCTGTTAGCGTAAGAGGCCATACTGTCTCAAAGCAGCCCCTCCTTCTCCACTTCCCTCTCCTTTATAGACACAAAGTCCTATCAGCTGACAAAACCTTAAAATGAAATGGAAAATTAAATTAACTTCAGCCAACTAAATATATTCAGCAGGTTCAGGTTTAAGTCAGGTCTGCTTTTGTCACATTAGCTATGATTTTCGGAAGACTGGAATATATTTAAGATAATATCCATGCTTTGTGGCCATGCTTTTTTAACTCTCAATTTGCCATTCTAGTTCCCTTATCTGTTACTAGATTATGTTGATTAGGCTGGTGGCAACATTCATGTTTACAATTTTGCCTAAAACACAGAGCCTTCCATGAACAACACAGGCAAAGATAAAATAATAAATTAACTTTCACTCCTTTTTTTCAATTTTCTCTCTTCCTTTACAAAGATAGGCATATTTCTGGTAATAGTTTTAAAGCTGTGAAAAGGCTTTATTATATATTTTATTACAGAACTAGAAAATTTCAAAAAATAACTGTGTGGAACCACAAATAATTAAAAAGAAACATAAAAATAACCCCATAAAAAAGCATTCCGGCGCCTGTTAGAATTTTCCCTCAAATTACAAAATGTAGCTCTCCACGCTTTCCAATGATTGTTACGTTAGCCATGAATTTCTATTTCAGCTGAATATACTTTGATACAATTTTCCTTCTTAAGACATGGTCATGGCTCATTTTTTCTTCAATAGTTCTGTCATTTCAGGAACAACCTGCAAATTTAAAAAAAAGTGTTATTAAGCAACTTGAGTCTTCACTGTGATATGGTCACAGCTCCTTAAGAAGTAAAAAGAGACCAAAAGAAACAATGTGAATCACTACAGAGGTACAAAGTGCCCCCTTCTCTCCCCCACCCAGGAACTCCCGGTTCACCCACAGCCTCTCTTCCCATCCATGGGGAAACTATAAACCTTAGTTGGGAAAGGTCACCTGGGACACACGGCTGGCAGGGCCAAAGCCCACTCATGGCCTAGGAGCCTTTCTGACACAACCCCAAACCTCAGAAAGGCACCACAGAAAATAGGAAGTCCAACTTTTCTCTGTGCTGAGAATAGTGTATATTTTTTACCTTCGTGTTTTCTAGCATTCTTCCTTCCCTCACTGCATTCCTGCCCTTCCTTCAAAGTCCACACCAGAGTCTCTTGCTTAGTCATGACTCCTATCAACCTCCTCTAGTACTTGTTTTCTCATTGTTCATTCATTCATTCATCATTCATTTAACAAACACTGTGGCTGTTGTTCCTCAGCATATGTTACTATCTTCTGGCACATAAAAATGAGCTGCATGCTGAACATTACCCATCATCACTCTTTATTAAAATCAAGGCCTTGTGCTGATGCAGTGGCTGGTCAGCAGACACAGTAAGAAACCACAGTGAGGGAAACTGACCGAGTTGGCTCCCACCTTAAAAAGGATTAATTACTAACCCTTGGTCTTGGCAGTTTAGTGGCTGCAACTGGAGCTTTTGGTGTGGAGCTGCTTTGTAACAGCCTGGACAACAGAGGAGGGCTACATGTGGGGACTGCAGGGGAATGTCACACAGAGCCCACCTGAAAACTAGCTGAGCCACTCATGTAAAATATCAATTACTCAGTCTTCCAAGGAGCTGTCGACTGCCCTAGCTCACAAAGATCCCAGCTGAACTCGCCACTGATGAATATAGCCTCTCAATTATTTAAGAGAGCTACATTTCCATTAGGTGGAAATAATGTGTTCGTACAAAATTTATTAAGGAAATTGTTGACATGTTGTTCCTTCCGAATGTCACTTTGTCTCCAGACTATTAAAAGGCCCATGTTTACCATGGAGCCAGGAGGCATTAGCTCAGGGGCAGCATTAAGTGCTGGCACCACTTCTCCCAGCTTTTCTCGGTGGAGAGACCATGAGCTTATGCCAGTCATACAGATGACATGCTAAATGAGCTTCATGTGGGACCTACATGTTTCATGAAAAATAGGCTAGAGCTCAACTTCTTTTAAATAAAACATTAATTTGGTTTAGAACACAGTTTTTAAAAACCTTACAGAATGTCCCGCTGCCACGCTCCCCAAAAAAGAGTCGAAGGGTCTTTCTCTCTCCATCCTCTACATCCTTTTTATTAGATCAACCTCAGACTTTCCAAGCATACCACACAATGCCTTAGTTAGGAAAAAGAACACGTCAACTCAGTTTACTGAGTATCTGATGGTCTTAGCACACTGAAAGATCTGGATTCTTATTTTTATTCTATTTTAGATACTGCAGAGGCAGTTCCCTATTCAGGTAAGACCAAATGAGAGTGAATTTATGTTTAAAATACGATAATCTACTGATGTAAGTCACAGCACAACTATATTTCACTCATTTACCTAGTATTTCCTCAGGATAAGCACTATGGGAGATAAAGAAGTTCAGGCCTGATTCCTGGCCGTGAGGAGTTCCACTCACTATTTGGAGAGAAGAGCCAGAGGCCTATGAACAACCCAATTAGAAATGTGCTCATCTTCCACTGTAATGTAAGAGGATGAGAAGAACGGGACTAAAAGCTCCAAATTCAGGAGTCCTGAGGAAAGTTGAGACTGGTGCAGACTAAGAAAAATCAGGACATTACCATGGAGAAGAAAAAGATACTGAGCAAAAAAATAAGGAGGCAAACAGATAAACACTGCAGGTTCCAGAGACAGTAAAGGGATTAGAATGACTCCAGTGAATGACTATGCTGGGAAGAGGTGAAAAAGGTTTAAAAAGACAGGAGATATGCCAAGTCTAATCAATGGGAACACAATAGTCTCTCCAACGGAGATGGACAACTGGATATCCACACATACAAAAGAATGATGTTGGATTGGACCTTCACCTCACACCATATACAAAAATTAATTCAACATGGATCCACAACCTAATTATAAGAGCGAAAACCATAAGACTCTTGGATCATGACAACAGATTCTTAGATATGACATCCAAAACATAAGCAACAAAAGGAAAAAATAGATGAACTGGCCTTTATCAAAATTAAAACCTTTTGTCATCAAAGGACATTATCAAGAAAGTGAAAAGACAACCTACAAAATGGGAGAAAATATTTAGAAATCATATGTCTGACAAGGGTTTAACATCCAGAATATATGAAGAAATCTTACAACTCAACAACAAAAAGACAAACAATTCAATTAAAAAATGGACAAAGGACTTGAATAAACACTTCTCTAAAGAAGATATACAAATGGCCAAAAAGCACACATGAAAAATGCTCAATATCACTGGTCATCAGAAAAATGCAAATCAAAACCACAATGAGATACCACTTCGCAACCATTATTAGGATGGCTATAATAAAAGACAATAACAAGTGTCAGCCAGCGTATGGAGAAACTGGGGCCCTTGTATATTATTTGGTAGGAATGTAAAATGAGGCAGCCACTTTGTAAAACAGTCTGACAGTTCTTCAAAATGTTAAACATAGAGTTATAAAGTAAACCAGCAATTCCATTCCTAGATATATATCCAAACAAGACGAATCAGTGCACAAAAACTCATACATGAATGCTCATGGCAGCATTGTTTACAACAGACAAAACATGGAAACAACTCAAAAGTCTATCAGCTGATGAATGGATAAACAGATTGCGGCATATCCATATGATGGCTATTACTTGGCAATAAAAAGGAATAAAGTGCTGATACATGCTAGAACATGATGAACCTTTAAAACATTATGCTAAGAATCCAGCCACAAAAGACCATATATTACATGATTCTATATCTAAGACTGGCAAATCTACAGAGACAGTAAGTAGATTAGTTGTTGCCAGGGGCTGGGGAGAATGTGAATAGGGAGTGGCTGCTAATGGGTATGGGGTTTCCGCTCAGTGTGATGAAGATGTTCCAGAATTAGACAGTAGTGATGGCTGCATAACTCTGTGAATATACTAAAAAAAAAAAAACCCCACTGAACTGTACACTTTAAAAGTGTAAATTTTACAGTATATGAATTACATCTCAGTAAAGCTATTATATTAAGAAAAAAACAAAGACCCCACTACCAGTCAGGTGGTGCCCTCTGCCCTATCACTCTAACTCTGATTATGATATTTACCATTTATTAAGCACCTACTCTGTAAATGTATGATAGGAAATACAAACAGGTAGGCTAATATTTAACACAGACTATACTAGGTGCAGTATAATCTCATTTAATTCTCATTACAAGGTAGTATAATATTTATATTATCTATGAGAAAGCTTATATTCAGAGAGATTAAATAACTTGGCTAAGATAATTTAATTAGAATGTGCCCAAGACAGAATATGAAACAAAGCTCATAATTACCATACCATGTTATTTCTGTCATATGAAGAAAAAAAAAAAAAAACCTTGTCCTAACTCATATGATTGTTGAAGGGTAAACTGAAAGGATGAATATAAGAAAATAAAATGTTATGCATATACATTTTTACTCCAGACATGATGAAATTTGGTGGACACAGTATCCCTTAGAGAATTATTAGTCTAATAGCTATATATACTTGTTATGTGTGATAGTTTGAAATTTTTAATTTTTAAACAAAAATTTGATCTAAAAAAGCCCTTTTTATACAGCTATTATTTGATTTATGATGTTAAGATCATAATCCCAAATAGATAATAATTTTCATTCATCATTTGCATACTTGTATTTTTCAAGTTGTTATACCTTTAAATATTTGATTTTTAAAGAGAGGGTGGCTCCAGTGAGAAGTATATTCACTGAGCCACCCTGTCTCTTCTTCTGTCAGAATTACTATAATATTCATCTGGAATCATTCTGATTTCAACTGAGAAAACAATTTGATTTCTATCTAGTTCTGCCTTGGCTGCTAGTCTGTCGAAGATGTGGTTCTATTTACTGCAACTTATCTAAGGTACAGGAGTAGCGGTGAACCACCCAGCTGTGGTACCTGATGAGCTGGAAAGGCAGAGTGATGAGAAAACGAACAGAATCAGGAGCCTGGCTTAGTTGTGCCAATAACTTGCTGAGCAGCTTCCCCAAATCACATCTCTCTGGGACACAGACAACTTAAGAAGAACACACCCTGCATGTTACTCATATAGTAATAAATGGGAGGCTGCAACTCAAGCAGAATTTTTAGTATCTTCTTTACTAGTTTTTCCCCAAACTGCGTTTTTTAAGGACTGATTAACTTTCTCACTTTGTATTAATCAAACGCATATAACTGTACTTCAGAACTTCTGAGCAGCATGAGATAGACACTACCATAATTCTAGCTAAAGGCAAATAAAAATTATGTCTTACTCCAAAGAGTCTCCCTATAGTCAAATGTGGACTTCCTAAGGGATGGAAGATGATACTCCAAGCAAATGGCAGCCAAAAGAAAGTGTAGCTACACTCATATCAGACAAAAAGACTTCAAGACAAAAAAATTAACAAGAGACAAACTGGACAATGTATAATGAAAAAGGGACAGTTCATAAGAAGACACAACTTATTAACATATATGCACCTAACAGAGGAGCATCAAAATATATAAAACAACCATTAACAGACCTACAGGGAGAAATTGACAGCAACACAGTAATAGTAGGAGATCCTACTTACATCAACCAATAGATAATTCAGACAGAAAGTCAATAAGAGCAGCCTTAAATGAAAAGTCAGATCTGATTTGACAGATTTGTACAGAACAGGCCATCCAAATGCAGCAGAATACACATTCTTCTCAAGTGCACATGGAGTTTTCTCAAGGATAGACCATATGTTGGAACACAAAACAACTCTCAATACATTTAAGAAGACTGAAATCATTTCAAGCATCTTTTCTGATCATAATGGTATGAATCTAGAAATCAACTACAAGAAGAAAGCTAGAAAAAAATCATAAAAATGTGGAGAATGAACAACATGCTACTGAACAACTGTTGGGCCAATGAGGAAATCAAAGGAGAAATAAAAAATTACCTGAAGACAAAGGAAAATGAAAATATGACATACCCAAATCTATGGGATGGAGCAAAAGCAGTACTGAGAGGGAAGCTTATAGCAACACAGGCCTACTTCAAGAAACAAGAAAAATCTCAAGTAAACAATCTACCCTCACACCTAAAGGAACCAGAAAAAGAACAAACAAAGCCCAAAGCCAGTAGAAGGAAGGAAATAATAAAGATCAGAGCAGAAATAAATGAAATAGAGACTAAAATATGATAGAGAAGATCAGTGAAACTAAGAGCTGATTCTTTGAAAAGATAAACAAAATTGACAAACTATTAGCTACACTCACCAAGAAAAAAAGAAGGCTCTGATAAATAAAATCAACAAAAGAGAGAAATAACAATGGGTACCACAGAAATACAAAGGATTATAAGAGAATATTATGAACAGCTATATGCTAACAAACTGGACAGCCTAGAAGAAATGGACAAATTCTTAGAATCATACTACTTTTCAAGACTAAATCATGAAAAATAGAGAATGTGAATAGACCAGTCACTAGTACAGAGACTGAAACAGTAATAAAAAGCTCCCCAGAAAACAAAAGTTCAGAATCAGATGGCCTCACAGGTGAATTCTACTAAATATTCAAAGAAGATTTAATACCCACCCTTCTCAAACTATTCCAAAAAACTGAAGAGGGAACGTTTCCTAACTCATTTTATGAGGCCAACATCATCCTGATACCAAACCCAGACACAGAAAACACAAAAAAAGAAAATTACAGACCAATCTCTCTGATGAATATAGATGAAAAAATCCTCAACAAAGTATTAGCAAACCAAATACAACAATACATTAGAAGGATAACACACCATGATCAAGTGAGATTTATTCCAGGAATGCAAGGATGGTTCAACATCTGCAAATCAATTAATGTGACACACAACATTAACAAAATGAAGGACAAAAACCATATGATCATCTCAACAGATGCAGAAAAAGCACTTGACAAGATTCAACATCCATTTATGGTAAAATCTCTCAATAAAGTGGGTGCAGAAAGAATGTACTTCAACATAATAAAGGTCATATGTATCAAACCCACTAACATCACACTCAGTGGTGAAAAACCAAGTTATCCCTCTAAAATCAGGAACAAGACAAGGATGCCCACTCTCATCACTCTTATTCAACATAGTACTGGAAGTCCTAGCCAGAGCATTTAGGCAAGAAAAAGAAATAAAAGGCATCCAAATTGGAAAGGAAGAAGTAAAAATGTCACTATTTGTGGATGACATAATTTGATATATAGAAAACCCTAAAGATTCCACCAAAAAACTATTAGAAGTAATAAATGAATACAGCAAAGCTTCAGGGTACAAAATCAACATACAAAAATCTGCTGCATTTCTACATACTGCCAATGAACTAGCAGAGAGAAATTAAGACAACAATCCTGTTTACAATCACAACAAAAAGTATAAAATACCCAGTAATATATTTAACCAAGGAAGTGAAATACCTGTACAATGAAAACTGTAAGACATTGCTGAAAGAAACTGAAGAAGACATAAATAAATGAAAAGATATTCCATGCTCATAGACTGGAAGAATTAACACTGTTAAAATGTTGATACTGCCCAAAGCAATCTACAGATTCAATGCAATCCCTATCAAAATCCCAAGGACATTTTTCACAGAAATAGAACAAAAAATTCTAAAGTTTACATGGAACATAAAAGCCCCCCAAAAACCAAAGCAATCCTGAGGAAAAAGAACAAAGCTGGAGGTATCCCATGTTCTGATTTCAAACTATATAACAAAGCCATAGTAATCAAAACAGCATGGTATTGGCACAAAAACAGATACACAAATCAGTGGAAGAGAATAGAGAGCCCAGAAATAAACCCACACATATATAGAAAATTAATTTACAATGAAGGAACAAAGAACATACAATGGAGAAAGAATAGTCTCTTCAGTAAATGGTGCTGGGAAAACTGGACAGCCACAGGTAAAAAATGAAAATAGACCATGCCCCACACAAAAATCAATTCAAAATGGATCACAGACTTGAATGTAAGACCTGAAACCATAGTACTCCTAGAAGAAAACATAGGCAGTATGCTCTTTGATATTAGTCTTAGCAACATCTTTCCAGATATGTCTCCTCAGGCAAGGCAAACAAAAGCAAAAAATAAACAAATGGCAAACTAAAAAGCTTCTGCATGACAAAGGAAATCATTGATAAAATGGAAAGACAACCTATGAAACAAGAGAAGATATCTGCAAATCATATATCCAATAAGGGGTTAATATCCAAAATATGTAAAGAGTTCATACACCTCAACAACAACAAAATAAACACCCTGATTAAAAAATGGGCAGAGGAGCTGAATAGACATTTTTCCAAAGAAGACATATGGATGGCCAACAGGCACATGAAAAGATGTTCAACATCACTAATTATTAGGGACTTGCAAATCAAAACCTCATTTCTGTTAGAATGACTATTATCAAAAAGGCAAGAAATAACAAGTGTTGGTGAGGAAGTGGAGAAAAGGGAACCCTCCTGCACTGTTGGTGGGAATGTAAATTGGTGCAGCCACTATGGAAAAAAGTATGGAGATTCCCCCCAAAATTAAGAATAGAACTACCACATGAACCAGCTATCCCACTCCTGGGTATTTATCCAAAGAATACAAAAACACTAACTTGAAAAGATATATGGGTATTTAAAATGACCCATATACAAGGACCTACTGCATTGCACAGGGAACTCTGCTCAATGTTATGTGGCAGCCTGGATGGGAGGGAACTTTGGGGGAGAATGGATACATGTGTATGTATGGCTGAGTTGCTTTGCTGTGCACCTGAAACTATCACAACATTGTTAATCGGCTATACTCCAATATAAAACAAAAAGTTTTTAAAAATTTTAAAAAAAGGAAAGAAAAGATATATGGGGACTCCTGAGTTCACTGCAGTATATTTGCAACAGGCAAGATAGGGAAACAACCTAAGTGGCCATCAAACAGTGAATGGATAAAGAAGATGTGGTGTATACATATACAATGGGATACTATTCATCCATAAAAAAGATGAAATCTTGCCATTTATGACAACATGGATGGACCTTGACGGTATTATGCTAAAGAAATAAATCAGAGGGAGAAAGACAATTTCACTCAGGTGGAATATACCCCCCCCCCACCAAAACAAAGTAAATGAACGCACCAAATAAAAACAAACACATAGAATCAGAGAACAGAATAGTGGTTACCAGAGGGGAAGGGGCTTGGGGGAGGGTGCAATGAGTAAAGGGGATCAATGGTATGGTGATAGGTGGAAACTAAATTTTTGGTGGTCAGCATGCTGTAGGGTATACAGAAGTAGAAATATGAAACTTATGTAAAGTTAATTACTGAAACTTATATAATGTTATAAAACTATGTTATCTCAATAAAAAATTTTTTCAAAAAATTTTTAGAAGTGCGCTTCTTAAAACACCAAAAATAGCTTGAGAATCTCAGGTTGGAAATCAGCTGACTGGATGATCTTTGAGGTCCCTTTCCACTTTTACTGTCCTAGGACTCTCAATGAGATATCTCTTTGATCATGTGCATGCGCACAAACACACACACACATACAATATAGATACATACACTCTCTCATGTTAATGCACAATGTGTGGGACACCACTGCATCTATCATTGCTACAAAGATAGCAATGATATCCTGCCTTGAGGCAGGAGCATCTTTGTAGCAATGATAGATGCAATGGTGCCCCACACAGTATGAACATCACAAATTTCCGACTGTCTAACTCTTCATTCTTTTATCCAGTAAGCCCCACATGTGAGTAGCAATACACAGTACACAAGCAGACAGAATAACATAACTTAAAATAAACAAAATTACTTATAGATTTACTCAAATATTCTCGAGGAAAAATAAAAGCTAACTACAGTAGATGCCTGTCTGCAAACATATCAACATGATACATGGTTAAGGTTCAGAAAGTGTTTGCTTTCATTTTTAAATTAAAAGGTCTTTATTCCTTTATCTGTACCTCACTGGAACTAAATGCTTTCTACTTGAACAAAGGTATTATTATACAGAACTACAAAAACATTTATCTTTTTCATACTAACTTTTCCTCCCACTGGGATATCTTGGTCAAATGACTGCCACTACTGTTTGTTCTTACATAGTTGGGCCAGGTCACAGGAGCAGCTAACCTACCTAAACCCTAAATTTCAGATACAGAACCCCAGGATCACAGAAGAGGGGGCGTATTTTTCCCATGCAATATAAGGCTCTTTTGGGAGGGGGGAGGTCCCTGGGGAAAGCTGCCCTATGCTGACCCAGGACAATAGCCCCAATTCTAGTCTCTCCATGAAGTCTGGACCATTACTGAATAATTCTGAGCATTTGAAGGGCCCACCTTTCACTGAGCATGAACACACACTTCAAAATACAGATGTGCTCTCCAAGTGTACTCATTAGTTCATCTGGATCATAAACAGTGCTGGAGAAGCCATGGTAATGGGCCAATCCTCTTGCTGGGGAGACCACCCCGGCTCTGTTCTCAGGTTGCAGCCTCTCCATTAAGGCCCACAGTAGCTCATTATACTTCTATGCAAGGGGTTCCTCACTCCAGTAAACCCAGGGTTGGATGCTACTTTCAGAGCCTCAATTCCTGCATGAGTGATTTCTGCACAAGGTGACCTGGAAGCCAGTAGACAGGCCCTGAGGGACAAAAAGAGGCCAGGCTATGCATAAGCTATGACCTTTAAATGTGGCCAAATGAATATCAGGTGCTCAACAATATCACTAAAGTAATTCTCTCACGGAGAGGGCAAATACAGGGGTGGTAGCAGGGTAGAATGAACACTCAAAGAAACGAAGAGTGCGAGGAGTGGGAAATAAGTGTCCTTCTCTACAGCTGTCACTGTTAGGAAGGCCTGTGACTCTCAAACTGAGCAAGCAGAGCATACTTGCTGAGTAGATAAAGTCGACTTGAGTGCCCACTCACCCCATGAAAAGCTACAGCATCACTAGTAAATCTCTGAATGAGGGGTTATGATGTGAATTTCTTTAAGGTACCTGCCAAATATGGTTCTAGGTTATAGTTACTTGAGTCATTTCACACTGTATACTAACTTGGCATATGAGATGCCAAGAGCCATGTGGATATTTGAAAGATAATATTGACTTCTTAAAGGGAAAGTTATAATGCTCTATATAAACATCATATATTAAGCAGAACAACTCTTCACTTTAAGTAGTTCAAAACTGCGTATATTAATATATACATACACAGACAGACACAGATACACAAACACACAATGTTTTCCTATAATAGCTTCCTCCTGACCAACTCCTGGAGGTTGTTGGATGACAACCTAGATAACAGCCATCACTCTCAAGGCCAACTTACCTTAAATAAATCTGCAACTATTCCATAATCTGCCACTTGAAAAATTGGAGCTTCTGGGTCTTTGTTAATAGCCACAATTGTCTGTGAAACAAAAAGAAAGAGTTTGGCCTTTATAAGAAAACATACCACACAGATTGATGGTTCTATTCTAACTTCCCTAACAACAAATTTGTATTCTTAAAAATGTCTACCATATAAGATTAGTTTGATTAATGTATGCCAATATTGTAAGTTTAGAAATTTCTGGATTGGAACATAACAAGATTATCTCCCACCCCCACCACTAGCCCACTGCAGTACTAAAAAGGTTTTAAATCATTATTTTTTAAAGTTATTTTTTTACTTATAAAAATAAATGTTTTAGGTAAGTAACAAATCAGAGGAGCAGATTCTCGGAAGACAGCCAACTAGGAAGCACTGGGAATCTGTCTCCTCACGTACACTACAACTGAACTGGCAGAATCTTTCTAATGTAACCATTTTGGAACTTTGGAATCTATTAAAGGTTTGCAACTTCCAGGGGAAGACTTGCATGGTAAACTGTAGCTCTTAGCAAAATAGTTGCTACCCACCCCCCAACTCCCAGCCCTAGTGGCAGGTAGCTGTGCACATGTTCCTGGGGCAGCTTTCACACAGCTTACAGGAGCCAGAGTGGGCAAAAAGGACCCTGTTCTCCAAACATTGAGGATCTGTGCTTTGATCATGGAATGCTGCTTCTGATCACAAAGGTGCAAAGAGGACAGTGGCTACTGCTGTTGTACCTTAACCAACATTGTTCATGCCTTCCCCCTCCTGTCAAAGTTATTTCCAGGAGATTTAAAGGATCAGTGCTCTTCATTTTTCTCTTTTTCCCCTTTTGGGAGCCAGACATTAAAGCCTAGGACATTGAAAAGCAAATGCATATCAGGAGAAAACTACAAAGTGACCACACATGCCCAGGGAAAGGCACAGGCTCTGAAAAGACCCAAGAAGACAGTAAGTTTATACCTCAGGTAAATACTTGGCACAGTGACAGCCTACAACAATCAAAAAAACAAGAACAATAATAAGCAAAAACAATAACCAAAAACCCAGCAAACCTGGGGAAAAAGGAGAACCTGATTTCCAGAGATACCACATTATTAGATTCAAGCGTCCAGTTTTCAACAAAAAAAATCACAAGGCATACAAAGAAACAAAAAAGTACGGCCTATTCAAAGGAAAATAAAAAATCAACAGAAACTGTTCCTGAAAAAGACCTGATGGCAGATCTACTAGACAAACACTTTAAAACAGTCATCTTACAGATGCTAAAAGAACTAAAGGAAGATGAGGAGAAGGTCAAGAAAACAATGTGTGAACAAAATGGAAATAGTGATAAAGAGAAAACCCAAAAAGAAACCAAAAAGACATTCTGGAACTGAAAAGTACAAAAACTGAAATGAAAAATTCACTAGAGGGACCCAAAGGCAGACTTGAGCATGCAGGAGAATGAATCAGCAAATTTGAAGACAGGATGATGGAAATTAACAAGCTTGAAGAACAGAAAGAAAGAAGATTTAAGAAAAGTGAACAGAGCTTAAGGCACCTGTGGATCACCATTAAGAGGACCAAAATACCTATGGTGGGAGTCCCAGAAAGAGAAGAGAGAGAAGAGGGCAGAGAGAATATTTAAAGAAATAATAGCTGAATATTTAAAGAAATAATTTGATTAGAGATATGAATAGAAACAGCCAAGAAACTCAAAAAACTTCAAGTAAGATGAATTCAGAGATCCACACCAAGACACAAAATCACACTTTCAAAAGCTGAAGATAAAAAGAGAATCTTGAAAACAGAAAGAAAGAATTGATTTGCTACACACAAGGAACCCTCAATAAGACTATCAGCAGATTTTCCATCACAAACTTTGGAGGCCAGAAGGTAGTGAGCTGATATATTCAAAGTGCTAAAAGAAAAAAACTGTCGAGCAATAATCCTATATCCATCAAAACTGTCCCTCCAGTGACTTTTGCAGAAATTGAAAAACTCATCCTAAAATTCATATGGACTCTCAAGGGACCCTAAATAGGACCAATGAAATAGAAGAGGGAGCCCAGGAATAAACCCTCACATACATGGTCAAATGATTTTTGACAAGGGTGTCAAGATCATTCAATGGGGAAAGGATAGCCTTTTCAAAAATGGTGTTGGGAAAACTGGATATCCACATACAAATAAATGAAGCTTGCCCCTTACCTAACACTATATACAAAAACTAACTCAAAGCAGATCAAAGATTTAAACATTAGACCTAAAACTACAAAACTCTAAGATGAAAAACATAGGGCAAAAGCTGCATGATGTTGGTTTTGGCAATGATTTCTTGGATATGACATCAAAGGTATACGCAATAAAAAAACAGACAAATTGAACTTCATGGAAATTTAAAAATTTTGTGGATCCAAAGGCACTATCAACAGAGTAAAAAGGTAACCCAGAGAATGGGAGAAAATATTTCAAATCATATATCTGATAACGGATTTTTTTTAAATTAATTAATTTATTTATTTGTTTTTGGCTGTGTTGGGTCTTCATTTCTGCATGTGGGCTTTCTCTAGTTGTGGCGAGCAGGGGCTACTCTTCGCTGTGGAGCACGGGCTTCTCATTGCAGTGGCTTCTCTTGTTGCAGAGCATGGGCTCTAGGCGCACAGGCTTCAGTAGTTGTGGCTCACGGGCTCTAGAGCGCAGGCTCAGTAGTTGTGGCACACGGGCTTAGTTGCTCCGTGGCCTGTGGCAGCTTCCCGGACCAGGGCTCGAACCCGTGTCCCCTGCATTGGCAGGCAGATGCTTAACCACTGCTTCACCAAGGAAGTCCCATGATAAAGGATTAATATACAGAATATATTCAAAAACCTACTAAACTCAACAACAAAAAAACCAAACTACACGATTCAAAAATTGGGTGAATGACTTCCATAGCCACTTCTCCAAAGAAGATATACAAATGGCCAATAAGCACATGAAAAAATGCTCAACATCACTGATCATTAGGGAAATGCAAGTCAAAACTACAATAAGATACTACCTCAGATCCATCAGCACGGCTACCATCAAAAAAACAGACAAGTGCTGACAAGGGTGTGAAAAAATTGGAACCCGTGTGCATTGTTGGTGGGAATGTAAAATGGTACAGTTGCTGTGGAAAACATTATGGTGGTCCCTCAAAAAATTAAAAAGAGAATTACCATATGATCCAGCAATTCCACTTATGGATGCATACCCAAAAGAATTAAAAACAGGGCCTTGAAAACATATTTGTACACCCATGTTCATAGCACCCTTACTCACAAAGGCTAAAACTTGGAAGCAACCCGAGTATCCATAGATGGACGAATGGATAAGCAAAATGTGGTGCATACATACAATGGAATATTATTAGCCTAAAAATGAAGGAAATTCTGACACATGCTGCATGGGTTAACCTTGAGGACATTATGCTAAGTGAAATAAGCCAGTCAGAGAAAGAGAAATACCAAATGATGATTCTACTTAAAAGATGTACTTAGGGGCTTCCCTGGTGGCACAGTGGTTGAGAGTCCGCCTGCCGAGGCAGGGGACACGGGTTCGTGCCCCGGTCCGGGAGGATCCCACATGCTGTGGAGCAGCTGGGCCCGTGAGCCATGGCCGCTGGGCCTGCGCGTCCGGAGCCTGTGCTCCGCAACGGGAGAGGCCACAACAGTGAGAGGCCCGCGTACCGCAAAAAAAAAAAAAAAAAAAAAGATGTACTTAGAATAGTCAAAATCATGGAGACAAAAATAATAGAACTGTGGTCGCCAGGATCTGGAGAGTGTGGGGGGAGACTGGGACGTTACTGTTTAATGGGTATGGAGTTTCAGTTTTACAAGACGAAAAGAGTTCTGGAGTTGGATAGTGGTGATGGGTGCACAACATTATGAATGTATTTAATACCACTGACAGTGGGTACACATCTAATTTTACACTTAAAAATGGTTAAGATGGTAAATTTTTTGTGTATTTTACCATGCAAAAAATATTAAGTGCGGTGTACTAAAAAATTTGAATTTTCTGTATATAAATTATACCTCAATAATCTGACTTAAACCAAACAAACCAAATATAACTGGAAAGTTTGGCAGTTCATCGAAAAATTTTAGATATATTGAATGAAAACCATGGATGAAAAATTAATTATTTTATATTTGGAGTGCTTTATTCAATAAGACAGTTAGAAGTCTACTTTATAAAATCATCATGAGATACATATTAGAGTCAATCCTCATCTTATTTCACTTATAAAATGATTAGTATTTTCTATCTCCTATTAACAAGTATATATATTTAAACTTGTGACTATAAATGTTAGATTTCAACTTTAAAAAAGTAACAAATCCATATCCTAATTCCTAATCCATATCCTAATCCTAATAGGCTTTGTAGCTCACTATTTATCCTCCATGTATTGCATTCAATTTAGTATTTTAAAATTACTATTCTGGGTCTATGTGAGAATACAAAAGTTAACTATCTAGTCAGCCCGTTAAGATGAACTTTAAAACAAAAAAGTTTAAGTCTTTATGTATGCAGCAAATATAAATAAATGTGATAAAGCAAGTAAATTATGACATCTCCTACAAAAACTACCACAAGTTCTTCTTATCCCCTATAAAATTTTTAAGTGTAAAAGGTTATAATGACAGATCAGTAACAGATTAAGGAGAAATAGTCACTAAAAAAGGTGTTATGTTTACACAATTATTCGATTAACAACAGACTTATTTATAAGTTACAAATAGTTTGGTATTCCCCACAGATGCTTCTAACACCATTGCAATTAAAGTAAAATTAGAGTTTTGACTCTAACATGCTGTTATTTTAATAAAAAGATCATAATAATGTGAATCTCTAGAAGAAAAATTAAGTACTTCCCTGCCTATTACACCATCTCATGCAAACAGCTGGAACACCTTTTTAAAGTATTTTGATATAGTCTGACTTAAAATATAGGCTACATGACATTATGTGTAATTCCCCTAGAGGGGCCCTGAGGCGGAATATTCCAGAATATCTAAAACTGGCACACACTGTAGTCCAGGTAACTAGTGATCCAGAGAAACATGCCATATATATTAAAGTACGGTCAGAGGCGATAAATGAGGGTTTCAATATGAGCCTCAAATCCAAAGTCACAAGGACAAACATTTTGAATCACAGGCATTGATTTGCATCGAGGTGTTTCTCTTCTGGGAATATGTAGCCTGCTTCACAGCTACTAGCAGAGATTTATTAAATTAACGATGGTTAATGATTTTCCTGGAGGCCACCTAGTCAAACGTCTGACAGTTTAATCATCTGAAAGCTTTTTCATCCCACTATATAAAAGTTATTTTTAAAGAAAGAGCACGTAACTGTGGGAAAGGAACCAATATAGTATTCGAGAAAAAAAATTTGGGCTGTTCACAGTTTTTCAGATTACTAAAAGAATATTCCTGAATTATCAACTGTAAATAACTATGATAAAATCTTACTTGCACCTTAGAGCTCTTTTAATATGTCCCTATAAATGCATGTTCTTCTTCCTTACAGACCTTTTAAAGCACAGACTGTATTCAACCATATTAATATGTATACAGTTCCATCAAATTTCATATTCTTTCAACTAGACCACAATGCTAACTAAAACTACAGCTTATATGTAATGCAACTATCAGATTTAAACCAATCACTTAATATTCCATTTTAGAGCTTAACCAAAATTACAACCTAAGACTGCTGTGTCTCCCACACAAGACAGTGATGGCAGGGACTATGTCTTTTTCATTTGAGCATCTCCAGCATCTAGTACAAAGTACACATGTTAAATAAATATTTGTTGATGGCATGGAGAGACAAATTCTTGGCTCAAGTTTATTCTTATGGATTGTTCCCCAACACTGGTCTCCTTACTTCAATTATTCTTTTTGCTTTGACTAGTCCAGTTCTCCCAATCCAGCCCTGTTGGCATGTAATGAGAACCTTCACCAAGATCATCTAGGCAGGTAGAGTCTTTTATTTTAGAGAAGCAGAATTCTAGATATGTCTGAACTGGCCCAGCTAAAAATATTTTTTAAGGTTGCTGGTGTTGGAGTGGTTTTTTTCCTCTAACACAGCAATAACATTTTCCCCATTGGCACTGCTGTTTTCAGAGCTCAGTAAAGAAACCTGCCATCCAACTGTGAAATCTGACTGATTTGGGGCCAATTCATTTAGAGGTTACAAGGAGGTAGTGCACGCATCTTTTCAAGTTAGAAGTTAAACCTATTAAAAGTTTTATTACCTTTTATATCAAACTTCCATCTGAATGGATAAAAGCAGGAGTGTCAGAGGCATCTCTGACTTCATGAAAGACTAAGTTCATAATTCAAACTGTGCATTGTTATGCATGAATTAATGTGTCATATTCTGAAATATATGTTCACAGAGTCATCACACATAGAGTCCAAGTAGCAAGTTAAAATCAAGTGTTTCCTCTATACTCTGTATTTTTGACAATTACTGAGGTTTTGAGACACTCCAAACCAAAACATGTCAGTCGCAGTTTAGTAACAACCCAAGAAGAGGGGCCTTGCTGAGGTATGAGGGTGGAAACGTTAGGGGACTAGGGTGAAGCAGAGAGAGAATCAGGCATCAGAACCTCATAAACTAGATAAGTCAGAACCTCATCAAGTTGTTTTCACCCCACATTTTCTATCCATAGATTGTCAGAGCTGAAAGGGATCTTAGAGATCAGCACCCAACACCTGCATTTGGCAGACACAGAACTGAGGTACCAATAGGACATGTCACGTGGTAAGTTGGCAGTGGAGCTGGGATTCAGGTTCACACCTCTTTCCATGACATAGCACTGCCTCTCCTACCAATGGTACATCTTCAGGCAGGGTACAGTAGCTTATTTATCTTTCAGTTCCTAGATTTGTGTTCATGTGAATGGTTCCACTATACACACTATAACTACATGGAAACATACCAGTCAAACCAGAGTTTTAAAATATGAAAACTTTTCCTCTTAGCATCTTTATTGTTGTGTAGTTACCTTGCTGTCTTTCATCCCAGCTAAATGTTGGATGGCTCCAGATATTCCTACAGCAATATAAAGTTCCTGAAACAAAAGAGACCATATCATTAGTATGTATTTATATTATATTATACCTTCCAAAGTATTTGCTATTAGCAACTTGAGTCTTACACCAAAAGTATTTTAAATAGAATAGATGCAATATGTATTACTTAAATTATGCTTTCCTCCTTCTCTGATCTCCCTAACCCATAGTCCTCATTTTCCTCTGAATTCCTATAGTAGTGGTGGTATAATAATAAATACATGGATAATGAGAGTTACTGAGCATTAACTATGTGTCAACCACTGTGCTAAGCATTTTACATCAACTGTTTCACTTAATCTCACAATTTCCTGTGAGGTAGCACTTTTTTGTCTATGCTACTCATTTGGATAACCACACTTCAACTCATCACTCTGTATGTAACCATTCACAATACACACACATTGTATATTAACATATAGACACATACACTTACACATATTAAAATATATTTTGACTTAATTGTTTGCCTTCTCATGGATATTTGTGGAAGTGGTAATTAGGGTATATTTATTAAGCTTCATATTTAGAAAAACCAAAAATACAAATCAGTCTCAAGAGTCATGCACACACACACAATCTCCTTAACTAAAAAATAACAAATTTCTCAAAGGCATAGAATGAACCTTTGTATTTCTAACGCCTAATAAGTGGGTCACCGCACTGTAGTTTCTAAGTAAATGTTGATGATATTTGCATCTCTTCCTACCCCTCTGCCCCCACTAATTACAAAGGGAATGATGACTTACTGCTGCTCTCTGTCCCTTTATCTAAAATTTTTAAAGTATCCATGTTTGACAAGTAAAATTCACTATTATCATGGAAAACTGACTTAATAAGTGCTTAATTAAAAGAGCTTAGCTGCTCTATTCTGTCTAGTAGGGATAATTAAAGCTTCAGCTGAAAAGCTTTTCCCACACATAAACTGAACTAACAAGTCCTGGCTTGGGTAGGGGGTGCACCTACCATGTAACCAAAATAACACTACAGTTTTGTCACAAATGACAGTAAAGTTTCTCCTCAATATGAATAACATGGAAGGCACTGAAGGTGGCTCTGTCACACTCAGTTTTATTACAGGGCAGATACTTCGAAGTCAGTGACAGTGTCAGGTGGTCCCACTTTGTTTTCTGTACTGCTCATAATCTTATTTATGAGCATTGGACCTTTCTTAAAAAGCTCCCCACGATGCTCTAATGTATAGCTAGAGCTGAGGCCCAGTAAAACAGATGATCCTCAGTTCTTGTGCAGCTTGAAACCTGTAACTCGACACAGCACACTGACAGCATATCTCTGGGTCTCATCTTTAAAGGCATAAAGTGTCCATTGCTTCTAGAGCAGTGAGATACACTGTGTACCCCGGAAAGGACACAACCTAGCCCCCATTGTGAGTTAATCATCTAAAAATCTAAAATGAGCTGGGCTTGTTTTCTGATTCAACTTGCTCTATAGTTAACCATCAAAAGCCTGAAGATAAGAAAGAGCAATTTGGCCTAAAGAGACTGTGTCTTAGGGTGGAGGGTATACTGCAGAAAGTAAAATGTATGGGTGAGGATAAAAAGCAATCCCATGCTCCATGATTCTATCTTAAACATAATCCAATGTGTCAATTATGACCATACACAGCTGGACAATACAATAAGGCCCTGTCATTGATACTGTCTTACTAGACATGGACACTCACATGAGTAATAAACAAGCACCACTATTTTCCATTGAAGATTTTACAGGTAACTTCAATTGATAATTTTAGCATCATTTCAGTTTATTCTGACTAGCATTTCTTTCAAGAAAGAACATTCATTAAATTATTAATAAAAATATACTTACTAAATCCTACATGCAGGAAAACCAGGCCAAAAAGTTCTAATGTAAAGATTTTTAAAGTAAGATATTTAGACAGACACTGTCTCACTAACCACTCTTTTAAGTATATTCTCAAAGCAAGTATTGGGAAGGATCAATAGTTCTGTAAATGAGTCTTTCTGACATACATGTCTTCATTAAAATTCAGCCAGTTTGGGCTTCCCTGGTGGTGCAGTGATTGAGAATCTGCCTGCCACTGCAGGGGACATGGGTTCGAGCCCTGTTCTGGAAAGATCCCACATGCCGCAGAGCAACTGGGCCCGTGAGCCACAACTACTGAGCCTGCGCGTCTGGAGCCTGTGCTCCGCAACAAGAGGCCCGTGCACCGCGATGAAGAGTGGCCCCCGCTCGCCGCAACTAGAGAAAGCCCTCGCACAGAAACGAAGACCCAACAGAGCCAAAAATAGAATAAATAAATAAATTTATTTTAAAAAAAAGAAAATTCAGCCAGTTTTAAAAGCTGCTCCATTTGCATTATAAAATGCTAATAAAAAATGCTGATTCACTCTGGCACTACACATCAACATAAATATGATATAAATGAAATTTACTTTAAACCCCCTGAGAAATGAATACTGTTGGCTTTATCCATAAATGTCACTAAGGAAATAACAGATTCTGGGGCAAAGGAAACCAAAGGCAAGTGGTTCCAGGGTCATTCCCTCCTTTCTGACCAGCATAAATTGCCCAAATAGGTCCACATGACCAACAGGACCTTATTTTATACTATCTTGCAAACATGGTTCTCTTAATAAATATAAAAGCTTTGAAACAACAGCCCTGAACGAGTCCTGAGATTTTGGCTGCTGTTCTGAGATCTGATAGCTCTCTAAGGCAGGAAGAGAGGCTTTTTTCTTCTTTTTTAAAAAACATGTACAGGCAATTAGACTAGTGTCATAGGATGCTTCCTCAGGGTTCAGAAAGCACTTCTGTATTTCAATAATAATAATTAGTATGTACAAAACTCTCCACAGATGCTAATTTATGGAGCACTTTAGACACTGCTTCACAACATAACAAGGCAATGCCTGCCCTGAGGCACTTTCTTTCTAAATCAGTAAGATAATTTGGAGAGAAAATGAGAGGTGATGTTGGAGGGGAGAACAGCAATTAAGGTTTCAAGAAGAGGTGGCATTAAAGAAAGGAACAGACACAAAAGGAAGGAGGGGTAGTCCTGGAGATAAAATCCTAGTAGCCTTTACAAAGGGAGGGAAATCTTGAAGAGTGAGAGACTAGGACAAACTACACAGCTGGTAGCAGTCTGGGTGGATCATCCTGCAATTCAAGGATGGAGACTGGTGGGAAGAAATAAAGCCACAGAGCAGTAAGAGAACCAGAGGTTATTCTGAAATATAAAGAAGGGACAGCACCTTCTTCAATACAAACAAATTCTGGCAGAAGAAAACACAAATCTCTCTTCCTTTGCCAAAGCCTAAAAAAGACTACAGCTGTAGACTCATCCAAAGAACTTACGGGCAGATGGCTAAACTACTCTAGAGTGGGCTCAGATAAAAACAAGAATGGGGCTTGGAAACTTCTGCATCCAGTGTGGTTAACAGAGGTTTGCAAGAGGAGCATATTATTGTTGTTTAGAACCTAGGCTCTGGAATCTCACTGCTACGTTTAAATGCCAGTTCAGCCACCTAACAGACATGAGACCGTGGGCCAATTATTTAACCTCTCTATGCCTCAGCTTGCTCATCTGAAAAACTGGGATTCTAAGAATCCCCACTTCATAGGGTTACTGTAAGGCTTCAGTTCTTAGCATAAGTATCTGGTTTCCCAAGACACTGGTGTGCCACTCATGAATTGAGATTTGCTCAAACATTGATTTTCTCAGCCCACTGGGTGACCAGTGGACTCCTGGGGTGGTCCCAGGGCTACCATGTACAGCTGAGCAGGCTGTATACTGAACAACTCTGAAGGGAGGTATCATTCATATCATAGTTGTTAAAGACCTGCATTTTATTACAATAATTTTCCAACAGATGGCAGTAAAGTAACTTGAGAAAGGGGTATTTTTTTCCTAATTCATACAGAAGAGTTGTATGGACTAGTAGAAGTGCAGGGCAGCAAGAACCCCCTGTGGTACAAACACTGTCATTGTCTTAAGGATGCCATAACATGGTTTTACTGTTGTTGGTACAGTTATACGTTACAGGCAATATAAAGACAACTAATTCTTTGTCCTGTGTTCTCGTGAAGCTCACAGTCTAACAATGTAGGTTAAGGTAAGATAATAAAAATCTGTAATTCATTACAGGAAAAAATCAGGGTGTGATAGAGCTCTGGTCTCTTATGCAACCCCTTACTTTCTGTTTCTGCCACCGAGAAGTGGAAAGGCCTTTACAAGCAAGAAGCAGTTCGCAGGATGACAGTCCTCTGTAGTCATTTCTATCCTCTGCCAAACAGGAGTCCACTTTTATAACCATCTGTTCCTGTTCCCTTAGTCCTTCAAACAAAATAAGCTTTTAGAAGAAGTTTTATTGATCCTAGCCTGATGATAAATCTGTATGTCTGAGAACAGAAAGACTGGAATGAAATCTTAACACTTTTACAGAAATCTAACCAACCTGTGGAATCGACATGGTCAGAGTATTCCCTGGTGGATGATTTGGGTTTGGGCTGCTTTCTTCAGAAAGTATGTGCTAACATCATTCTCCTGCTTTACCCAAACCTTGTGCAGGAAATCTGGAATTCCAAGAGGTATTTATTTCTGAGTCCTGCTCTCTAGAGGATTCTGGTGCAAAAGCTAAGGAGAAAACTTTCTTATTTCCTCATTGTGATTTTTGCCTAACGTTATTAAATCCAAGAGATATACAATATGATGTGAGCTACATAATTTAAAATTTTCTATTAGCCTCATTAAATAAAGTAAAATGAAATAGGTGAAACCAATTTAAATAATATAATCTCAATTAAGACTAGCCACATTTCAAGGGCCCAGTAGCCACATGTAGCTTAGTGGTTACCATGCTGGACAGCACAGATCCAAGATGATTTAAGAGCAAGCTAAAGAAGGGAATTCCCTGGAGGTCCAGGGCCCCTGCTGAGGGCCTGGGTTTGATCACTGGTCAGGGAACTAAAATCCCACAAGCCATGAGGCATGGACAAAAAAACAAACAAAAGAACAAGCAAACAAACAAAAACAAACAAAAACACGCTAAAGAAGAGCCTTCTTGTAAGCTCTAAGAGGTACTGTAGAGCATAGTTTGATAGTAGGCCTCAGGATAGAATAACATTAGTCTCTTGTGTCAGCTCTGCTTGTATTACCTCAGAACAAGAATATTTATGGTTGTTCAAACTCTGAGAGAACCAAAAAGGAAAGTCAGCAGAATGACGAAGCTGAAGATGAGCGTAAGAGACATGAGACAGCAAGATTAAACAAGGGAGCAGCCAATAGAGACACAAATAGATGACAAAAATCCATCAATTTTCAGGTACAATAGACCATCATAGGAAAACCAAAAGCAGATGAAAATGACTGGTTTAAAAACAGTAAATTTATACTCTGAAACTAATTATCAAATTTTGTTCTCTAGTAAGATATTTTTTCTTAAAATTTTAGAAAAACCTGAAAAATCTATCCTGAGAAGCTCACAATTCTTAAAAAAGGGTACAGGCATACTGTGGAGATTTTGCGTGTTCTAGACTACTGTAATAAAGCGAGTATTCCAATAAAGCGAGTCACAAGAATTTTGTTTCCTAATGTATATAAAAGTATGTTTACACTCTACTGTAGCCTATTAATTGTGCAATAACTTTATGTCTAAAAAACCAACATACCTATCTAAATTTAAAAATACTGTATCGCTAAAAAAATGCTAACCATCATCTGAGCCTTCAGCAAGCCATAGTAGTAACATTGAAGGTGACTTTTCACAGATCACCATAACAAATATAATAAGATCAGAGACAGATGGGTTCAGATCCTGGTTCTTCCAATTAACATCTGTGTTCTCAGGTAGGTTACTTAACCTCTCAAAGGCTCAATCTCCTCGTGTAAAATGGAGATAAATGCCTGCAGCTAATAAGGATTGCTGTGATTATTAAATAACAGAATGCATGTGATGTGCTCAAGATATTAGACATTAATGCTATTATTATTATTACTGAATGATCACTAAATCTTTAAACTAGAAGGCATTAGACAACCAACTACCATATAAATTCCACTTTAAACAACTTAAGTAGTTTACTATTGTAATAGTAACTATTACTATCTCAAGGCAAGTTGTTACTTAACTTGATACAATTCTTCTGGGATAATGTACTGAGGAAATTTCTTTTTATTGATATTTGTTAGTTTCTGTTTTGCATTTAGTACTAGCTGTAAAGTTTGAATTTCTGCCCAACTTTCTAGACAGTGCTGGCCGGCCTAGGAAGTTGAGGTGAGTTTCTTTACAAAATTCTAACACAATCTTCATACAGGTACCAAGACATATCAAATTGGTCATACAAAAAATACATATATCAAGTTGAAATTACACTTTTTTTTTCTAGAATTGGAACAGTATTCTGCTGCAGCAACTTCAGATCTGCTTTACTTTAAACAAAGTAGAAAGGAAAGATTTAAACATTTACTTTTTTGTTTATATGAAATATGGCTATGAGAGGAGTAGTTAAATCTGGAGCTTTCCAAGTAGAAAAACCAGGCCAATATTACTTCCATCTCTTTAAAAATCAGGTTTAAAATATCTTTCCTACCAAGTCTCCCTTTCTAAATAGAGTTGGGGAAGGAATGTAAAAAACTACATTTATTCAAAGATAAAAAATTTTAAAGACGTCATATAAGTAGTTCTCACTAGAGTTCAGCAATCCAATGTTACGTGCTCAAAAACAATACCCTATGACTACCTCAGACAGGACAAGTTTTACGGAATGGCACATGCTCTCTCAACCTTGTTTACTCAGAAGACTACAGAGGCATAAACTTAAACAGCAACTGTTACAGCTAAAACACAACACATACACAGGACAAATGCCAGGTTAGGAGTTAAATGGAATTCATCATAACAAATAATGAACGTCTCTTTGAGAAGTAGATTAACTGAACTATGTTTTCTAATTAGGGCAAGTCTCCTGTGCATTAATATTGCTATATTTCATCCTGCTACTCATTTAAAAGGCCAAACTATTTCCTCTGTTTGCCAAATTGTGTTTAAGTCTCTTCTCTTTTTGGAAGAGGCCCCAAAACGCAAAGCACAACTATCTGTGGCTCTTTTCTCAAACAGCTCTCTGCCTATATTATGAAATTCTCAGGCAGGATTATGGCTAAACTGAATTTTACATGAATAGAGAACTTTACCCATACTCTTGGTTTGAAGCTGAAGGTATGTCCCATCCATCAGACAATGCTCCTATACTAGGACTAACTCAGGTTTTATCAGGATTCAAGATGGCATAGTAATCATCACAACTACATGAACTGTCTATGATATTGCCAGTAACCATATTCTACTTTATATACATTAACTCACTTAACTATGACAACTCTAAGGGGTGGAAATTCTTCTCATTTCACAGAACAGAAAGCACAGGCTCAGGCAGGCCTGCTGAGTTGTTCAAAGTTATATACACCTAGTAAAAGGCAGGCTTCTTAACCTTAAATTTTTCTTAAGAGAATATTTTGACAATAAATTTTTAATATTTAACTATTTTGCAATTAAATGCTTAGCATTTATGTAATTAGCTTCTATACTAATTCACAGATTTTCTACGGTGGGGAGATATTCTTCAAGTATACCTAGAATGATAGAAAGCAAAGCATATTATATAAAATTATTATATAAAATTATTCAGATGATTAAATTACAATGAAATATTTGGGTGTATGACATCAAAATATTTAGATATACAATCAGTCTATTACAAACTTTGCATTTTAGCAGATCAAATAAAAATTTTGACTATAAAATTTTTTATCAGTAAGGTTTTTTAACTGACATGGTTAGTTAGATCATGCTAAATTATATATGCCTATATAGAATTTTGTAGTAGTAAGGAACCTCTACGAATTTAGGCATAACCTTTTCATTTAATCAATAACAAAACAGAGGCCCCCAAAACCAAAGCTGGCAATTGAACCTGACTTCCAAGTACTATTCTTTTCACTCACCAAGCTACCTCTTTCCCAAAATTACTAAGAAGGCCATTGTTTGTGCACAGCCTTTCTTGATGATTATTTAATCTAAAATTATTAACTTCTGTGCCAAGGAGCTTATGAAAGGTACAAAGTAACCAGAGGAACACAGTTTGGAGGTTCTTCAAAAAGCTAAACAGAGAATTACCATGTGACCCAGCAATCCCACACCTAGGTATACCACCCAAAAGAATTTAAAACAGGGACTCAAACAGATATCTGTATGCGAATGTTCATAGCAGCATTATTCACAATAGCCAAAAGGTGAAAACAAAACAACGCAAGTATCTATCAACAGATAAATGGATAAACAAAATGTTCATGGGGGCTTCCCTGGTGGCGCAGCGGTTGAGAGTCCGCCTGCCGATGCAGGGGACACGGGTTCATGACCCGGTCCGGGAAGATCCCACATGCCACAGAGCGGCTGGGCCCGTGGGCCATGGCTGCTGAGCCTGCGCGTCCGGAGACTGTGCTCCGCAATGGGAGAGGCCACAACAGTGAGAGGCCCCCGTACCGCAAAAAAAAAAAAAAAAAAAAAGTTCATGGACTATTACTGAAATATTTTTCAGCCATAAAAAGGAATGAAGTTCTGACACACGTTACATGGATTAAATCTGAAAACATGCTAAAAGAAGACAGTCACAAAAGGACAAATATTGTATGATTCCACTTTTATGAAATATCTAGCATAGGCAAAATCATAGACACATTAAGTAGATTAGGCATTACCAGGGACTGGGGTGGGAGGGAATGGGGAGCTACTGCTTAATGGGTATAGAGCTTCTGTTTGGGGCCGTGAAAACTTTCGGGAATAGACAGACAGTGGTTATGGTTGCACAACATTCTGAATATAATTAATGCCTCTGAATTGTACATTTTAAAATGGTTAAAATGGTAAATTTTGTTAGATTTTACCACAATAAAATCATCAAAAAGTAATTTCCTTGACAGAATCCTTTACATAATTACCCATCTTCAAAACACTTAATTCTAGAATCCTATGGTTTCAACAACTATCAAAAGTAAATAGTTCAACATAACATTAAAGAAATAACAATAGGTGAAACCAGGTAAAAGATTGATGGGAATTATCTGTACTATTTTTGCAATTTTTCTGTAAATCTAAAACTGTTCTAAAATATTTTGTTTTGTTTTTTTAAAAAGCAACTAGAGTTCTCTGTGAAGTTCAGCCCAAGTTACACAAAGACTCCTTGAAGCACTTGAAGCACATTTTAAAGTTATAAGAATTTGAGCAGAGCTAGTAATGTAGAAAAGGGAAGTGCCTATAACACAATAATAAATTTACTATTCTTCCAACCTTACTGGAGACCTTCTAAGTAATCTCACTTTAAGGAAATGGAAGATATTCCCCTGCCCCAAATACCATTTCCCAAATTCCTTTTCAGACTAAGTTTAGTTAATATTAATATATAATTATATTAAGATAAGTTATTAAAATGTTTTATACAAGATCCAAGTACTCATGTCTTTGGCCCTAAAGTAAGCACAAGGATTGAATTACATACTCTAACTGATCAACCATCATTAAATAAACATTTCCTTTTAGTACAGTGTCTTATGTTCTCTGACATGAATGTGCAAGTTTATCTTATCAGAAACTACACATGAGAAAAAAATTAGCTTTTATATGAAAGAACCAAAAATACAGTTAGACTAAGAATAGAAATTTAGAATAGTTTTATTCAAGTTGCCACACCACGACAACTACAACAAAGATTTGCTGTCTGCTCTTACTGATTTTCGTGCCAGCTGTTAAATGAGATTGACCACCTACATGTCAATTATATCAGTGGAATCTTTTTTTAAAGTTCTAATATATACATTAAAAAATTCAATTGTCTCTCCAAAACTTAAAAAATTTAACTTTATATATAAAGTAGTAATGGATAAAAAACCTGGCTGATATTTGTCCTCTGAAATAAATGTTTAGAGAAATCAGTCTAATAAAAATTAGCTAAGAAAATAAAGCAAAGATATAATTAGAACCCAAAGATACAATTACAACTAACTTTTAGCAAAGAAGTTTTTAACTATTGCACAACCAAACTATTTATACATCCAAATCACAGTTTATTAGTTCTACAACTTCTCCTTTGTCATTTTAAGCTTCACTGTAAGGGCTTCGATCATCCAGGCCATGTAATTAATTACCTTTAAGAAGCATGCTTAGGGTGTTTCTGGACTACAGGTCCATACAGCATTTCTCTTTGTCCTCTTGGGAATAGAACATCAATTGCTTTCAGCTAAATGCATTCACATATGAATATTTTAGTACAATTTAATGCTTCTACACCAACCCCAAAGGAACAGAGCATCAATTTGTGAACACTGTTCTCTTGGAGTTAAGAGCCAAGCTGGATAATACAGTATGAAAGGGGTTGTCAATCTTTAGCTTTTTAGCAAGTCAGAAAAGCAGTCCATAAATTCAGTCCCAGCTGTGTACAAATAACTCCATAAAATTTATTCATACACAGATTTTTCAACATTAGTGAATTTTTTCAAGAGAACCCCAAAACAAAATTTCTTGTCTTGCTAAATTCTCCCCAAAACTGCTTCTTCATCTAGTGACTATTCACCTTGTCTTAGAATTATAAATGAACCACTAATCTGTTAGTAAAATACCAAAATACAAAGTAATCTACTTCCACTAAGTATAAAAACACATTTTCCTGGCATTAGGTAACAGATTCTTTAATGACTGCAATATGTTTATATGTTTGGATGATTAGGAACATAAAGTCATCAACAGGGCTTCTAAAAGGCAATCCAGAAAAAAAGTTAAATGGGAACTACAACTAACTATGACAAGGCTTAAAAAGCCATATTCATTAAATTCTAGTCAGAGCATAAATCTGACACTCTGTTAAGCTCAACACATGTTAATTAATGTCCTAACGAACTATCAGGTATTCGTTAAAGAATTCAATACCTCTTCATGATTTCAAAACAAACAAACTTTCATCTAACAAGGATTTATAATAGTAATTATAAAAATAGCTAATTCACAGTACTTATACTATATGCCAGGCACAGTTTTAAGTGTTTTACATATACTAACTCATTAAATCTTTAGAACTACCATATGAATTATACAGACTGTTACTATCACCATTATACAGCTGAAAAAACTGTGGCACAGAGAAGCTAAGTGATCTGTCCAAGGTCACAGAGCAAGCAAGTGGTAATACTAAGAACTGAATTCAGACAATCTGGCTACAAAGTCTGGACTGTTAACATTTTTAACCATTATATGACACTGTCTATTGTAGGAAGCTACTTTAACATCATACCTAGTGGTGAAACACTAGAATTCCCTTGAAAATAAGAGGTAGGGATGTTTATCAATCAAAACTCCAACTGTGGAGCTTGACAAATTAATTCTAAAACTGTGGCGAACGGCAGAGAGCCAAAAATGGCTAAGACGGTTTTGGAGAAGAAATGAGGGAGAGGGGTATTGCCCAGCTAGATAATTTTATTATAAAGCTTTAGGTGCAGTATTGGTACAATGATAAACGACTGATGGATAGAACAGAACAGGGAACACAGAAATAGACTTGTGCATATATGTAAACTTGATATGTAAGAGGTAATACTGTAGATCAGTGGGGGAGAAAGGAAATGTGTAATAAATGATTAGCTACATGAGGAAAAATTAAATAGTTACTTCACACCAAACAAAAAATCAGATCAAGCAGATTATAAACCAAAATGGGAAAAGCAAAACTTTAAAGAAAACAAATACTGATTAATATTGTTAAGACCCTGTCTTAGGAAAGATTCCTTAAATAAGACACAAAAAGCACATATCAGAAAAGAAAAACTGTTCAACAACGTTAAAATTATAAGCTTCTGTTTATCAAAAAATATGATTTAAAAAATGGAAAAGACAGCCATAACTGAGAGGAAATGTAACACACATAACAAAAGATTAGTATCTAGAATATATAAAAGAACTTCCAGAAATTGATAAGAAGACAGACAATTCTATAGAAAAATGGGCAAAAAAGATATAAACATGAAACTCAGAGAGGGAAAAAAACCATGAATGGACATTTAGCATATGAAAAGATCCCCCACTAATAATCAGGGAAAAGCAAATTAAAAAACACAGTGAGATTTCATGCCCATAAGACTAGCAAAACTTTTAAAAAATCGTAGTAAAACATAACTAACAAAGAAGTTACCATTTTAATCATTGTTAAGTGTAGTTCTGTAGCATTAAGTATGTTTGCCTTGCTCTGCAACAATCACCACTACCTATCTTTGGAACTATCATCTATCTCTAGAACTGCAAAACCTTAAAAAAGAGAAAATACCAAAATACAGAGATGATGAGAATAAAGGTAAATTTTATAAACTGTTGTTAAGTGTAAATAACCACTTTGGAAAATAATTTGTCAATATCTGGTAAAGCTAGACATTTACTGGTAACTAAGCTATTCCACTCTTAGGCATACTTCTCTAGGGAAATACTAACATACAAGGAGACATTTAAGAATCTTTACAGCAACATTACTTGTAATAGCAAGAATTTATAGACTACCTAAATAAACATCCATTAATAGGAAAATGGTGGAGTTATGATATATTTATATACTAGAATACCATAAATCAATGAAACACAAATGAAAAAATGCTACCTGCATTAAATGAATGAATCTCACAAACAAAACTGACTAAAAACAGGATAAAGAACACATACAGTAAACAAAGTGGGTATAGAGGGAATATACCTTAACATAATAAAGGCCATATATGACAACCCCACACGTAACATCATACTCAACAGTGAAAAGCTGGAAGTTTTTCCTCTAAGATTAGGAGTAAGACAAGGATGCCCACTCTCACCAATCTCATTTGATATAGTATTAAAAGTCCTCACCACAGCAATTAGGCAAGAAAAAGAAATAAAAGGCATCCAAAGGCATTCCTTGGAAAGGAAGAAGTAAAACTGTCTCTATTTGCAGATGACATGATATTATATACAGAAAACCCTAGCTCTCCTGCCCACCCGGCAGTGGTGCATGGAAGGCAGGGGTGTGGACCCCGGCCTGCCTTTGGTCTTCCACCACTGCCTCGCATGCCATGGGCACTCTAGCCTCGCTGCATGTCTCATGATAGGCCCTCCCCACAGTGGGGTAAGGGCGGGGGTGTCCTGCCACCACCATGCACCCCTCTCAGTGTGTGAGAGCATCTCGCCCTGCCCTCAGTGGTGCCCCTGCAGTGCTCCGGGTTGCCCCTCAGTGGCCCAAGCTGTGGCATCATTTCCCACTGCCAGCAAGGCCCTCGAGTCCCCACCGCGATGATACGTCCATTGAGCAGATCTCTCGGGATATTGAGAGGTCTTTTCCAGAGATGTTCATGAATGGGCTCCTTTCCATCCTAGAGATCGACCTGAATAGATTCTCATCATTCTATGTGATTTCAAGGGCACCTATCAGGCACCGGAGGGGGACCATGGACACCTAACAGGACAGGAGGAACCCCCAGTGACTGGCTTCCGGGATCTTGGCTCCCAGGCCAGAGGTATTGCCCAAGCTCCTGTGGTGGGAGCCCCGAGTCCAAACTGCTGGACTAACAGAGAACCTCAGACCTCAGGGAATATTAATCTGTGTGAGGCCTCCTGGAGGTCCTCATCTCAGCACCAAGACCTGGCTCCACCCAACTGCCTGCAAACTCCAGTACTGGACATCTCAGGCCAAACAACCAGTGAGACGGGAATACAGCAACACCCATCAAAAAAAAAATGAAATGACAAAAAAATATGTTACAGACGAAGGAGCAAGGTAAAAACCTACAAGACCAAATAAATGAAGACAAAATAGGCAACCTACCTGAAAAAGAATTCAGAGTAATGATAGTAAAGATGATCCAAAATCTCAGAAACAGAATGGAGAAAATACAAGAAACATTTAACAAGGATCTAGAAAAACTAAAGAGCAAACAAACAATGATGAACAACACAATTACTGAAATTAAAAATACTCTAGAAGGAATCAATAACAGCATAACTGAGGCAGAAGAACGGATAAGTGAGCTGAAAGATAAAAGGGTAGAAATAACTGCCAGGGAGCAGAATAAAGAAAAAAGAATGAAAAGAATTGAGGACAGTCTCAGAGACCTCCAGGACAACATTAAACACACCAATATTCAAATTATAGAGGTCCCAGAAGAAGAAGAGAAACAGAAAGGGACTGAGAAAATATTTGAAGAGATTATAGTGGAAAACTTCCCTAACATGGGAAAGGAAATAGTCAAACAAGTCAAGGAAGCACAGAGAGTATCATACAGGATAAACCCAAAGAGAAACATGCTGAGACACGTATTAATCAAACTATCAAAAATTAAATACAAAGAAAAAATATTAAAAGCAGCAAGGAAAAGTAACAAATAACATACAATGGAATCCCCAAAAGGTTAACAGCTGATTTTTCAGCAGAAACTCTTCAAGCCAGAAGGGAGTAGCAGGAGGTATTTAAAGTGATAAGAGAAAAACCTACAACCAAGATTACTCTACCAAGCAAGGATTTCATTCAGATTCGATGGAGACATTAAAACCTTTACAGACAAGCAAAAGTTAACAGAATTCAGTACCACCAAACCAGCCTTACAACAAATGCTAAAGGAACTTCTCTAGATACACAAGAGATGGAAAAGACCTACAATAACAAACCCGAAACAATTAAGAAAATGGTAATAGGAACAAACATATGGATAATTAACTTAAATGTAAATGGATTAAATGCTCCAACTAAAAGATATAGACCGGCTGAATGGATACACAGACAAGACCCGTACACAACCTGTCTACAAGACACCCACTTCAGACCTAGAGACACATACAGACTGAAAGTGAGGGGATGGAAAAAGATGTTCCATGCAAACGGAAATTGAAAGAAAGCTAAACAATAATGCTACTAAATAACCAAGAGATCACTGAAGAAATCAAAGAGGAAATTAAAAAATACCTAGAAACAAATGACAATGAAAACACGACGACCCAATACCTATGGGATGCAGCAAAAGCAGTTCTAAGAGGGAAGTTTATAGCAATACAATCCTACCTCAAGAAACAAGAAACATCTCAAATAAACAAACTAACCTTACACCTAAAGCAATTAGAGAAAGAAGGAAAAAAAAAACCAAAATTAGCAGAAGGAAAGAAATCATAAAAATTAGATCAGAAATAAATGAAAAAGAAATGAAGCAAACAATAGCAAAGATCAATAAAACTAAAAGTTGGTTCTTTGAGAAGATAAACAAAATTGATAAAACATTAGCCAGACTCAACAAGAAAAAAAGGGAGAAGACTCAAATCAACATTACTAGAAATGAAAAAGGAGAAGTAACAACTGACAATGCAGAAATACAAAGGATCATGAGAGATTACTACAAGCAACTATATGCCAATAAGATGGACAACCTGAAAGAAATGGACAAATTCTTAGAAATGCACAATCTTCCAAGACTGAACCAGGAAGAAACAGAAAATATAAACAGCACAATCACAAGCACTGAAATTGAGACTGTGATTAAAAATCTTCCAAGAAACAAAAGCCCAGGACCAGATGGCTTCACAGGCAAATTCTATCAAACATTTAGAGAAGAGCTAACACCTATCCTTCTCAAACTCTTCCAGAATATAGCAGAGGGAGGAACACTCCCAAACTCATTCTACGAGGCCACTATCACCCTGATACCAAAACCAGACAAAGATGTCACAAAGAAAGAAAACTACAGGCCAATATTACTGATGAAAATAAATACAAAAATCCTCAACAAATTACTAGCAAACAGAATCCAGCAGCACATTACAAGGATCATACACCACAATCAAGTGAGGTTTATCCCAGGAATGCAAGGATTCTTCAGTGTACACAAATCAATCAATGTGATAAACCATATTAACAAACTGAAGGAGAAAAACGATATGATCATCTCAACAAATGCAGAAAAAGCTTTCAACAAAATTCAACACCCATTTAAGATAAAAATTCTCCAGAAAGTAGGTATAGAGGAAACCTGCCACAACATAATAAAGGCCATATATGACAAACCCACAGCCAAGATCACTGTCAATGGTGAAAAACTGAAACATTTCCTCTAAGATCAGGAACAAGACAAGGTTGTCCACTCTCACCACTATTATTCAACATAGTTTTGGAAGTTTCAGCCCCAGCAATCAGAGCAGAAAAAGACATAAGAGGAATCCAAATCAGAAAAGAAGAAGTAAAACTGTCACTCTTTGCAGATGACATGATACTATACATAGAGAATCCTAAAGATGCTACCAGAAAACTACTAGAGCCAATCAATGAATTTGGTAGAGTTGCAGGATACAAAATTAATGCACAGAAATCTCTTGCATTCCTACACACTAACAACGAAAAATCTGAAACAGAAATTAAGGAAACACTCCCATTTACCACTGCAACAAAAAGAATAAAGTACCTAGGAATAAACCTACCTAAGGAGACAAAAGACCTGTATGCAGAAAACTATAAGACACTGATAAAAGAAAGTAAAGATGATACAAACAGATGGAGACATATACCACGTTCTTGGATTGGAAGAATCAACATTGTCAAAATGACTCTACTACTCAAAGTAATCTACTCAAAGTAACCTACAAGGCAATCCCTATCAAATTACCAATGGCATTTTTCACAGAACTAGAACAAAAAATGTCACAATTTGTATGGAAACACAAAAGACCCTGAATAGCCAAAGCAATCTTGAGAAAAAAAAACACAGCTGGAGGAATCAGGCTCCTGGACTTCAGACAATACTATAAAGCTACAGTAATCAAGACAGTATGGTACTGGCACAAAAACAGAAATATAGATCAACAGAACAGGATAGAAAGCCCAGAGATAAACCCACGCACATATGTTCACCTTATCTTTGATAAAGGAGGCAAGAACATACAATGGAGAAAAGACAGCCTCTTCGATAAGTGGTGCTGGGAAAACTGGACAGCTACATGTAAAAGAATGAAATTAGAACACTTCCTAAAACGACACACCAAAATAAACTCAAAACGGATTAAAGACGTAAATGTAAGGCCAGACAGTATAAAACTCTTAGAGGAAAACACAGGCAGAACACTCTATGACATATATCACAGCAAGATCCTTTTTGACCCACCTCCTAGAGAAATGGAAATGGAAACAAAAATAAACAAATGGGACCTAATGAAACTTAAAAGCTTTTGCACAGCAAAGGAAACCATAAACAAGAAGAAAAGACAGTCCTCGGGATGGGAGAAAATATGTGCAAACAAAGCAACTGACAAAGGATTAATCTCCAAAATATACAAGCAGCTCATGCAGCTCAATATCAAAAAAACAAACAACCCAATCCAAAAATGGGCAGACCTAAATAGACAGTTCTCCAAAGAAGATATACAGATTGTCAACAAACACATTAAAAGATGCTCAACATCACTAATCATTAGAGAAATGCAAATCAAAACTTCAATGAGGTATCACCTCATACAGGTCAGAATGGCCATCATCAAAAAGTCTACAAACATAAATGCTGGAGAGGGTGTGGAGAAAAGGGAACCCTCTTGCACTGTTGGTGGGAATGTAAATTGATACAGCTCTATGGAGAACAGTATGCAGGTTCCTTACAAAACTAAAGCAGAACTACCATACAACCCAGCAATCCCACTACTGGGCATATACCCTGAGAAAACCATAATTCAAAAAGAGTCATGTACCACAATGATCATTGCAGCTCTATTTACAATAGCCAGGACATGGAAGCAACCTAAGTGTCCACTGACAGATGAATAACGAAGATGTGGCACATATATAATGGAATGTTACTCAGCCATAAAAAGAAACAAATTTGAGTTATTTGTAGTGAGATGGATGAATCTAGAGTCTGTCATACAGAGTGAAGTAAGTGAGAAAGAGAAAAACAAATAGTGTATGCTAACACGTATATATGGAATCTAAAAAAAAAAATGATTCTGATGAACGAAGGGCAGGTCAGGAATAAAGACACAGATGTAGAGAATGGACTTGAGGAGACAGGGAAGGGTAAGGGTAAGCTGGGACAAAGTGAGAGAGTAGCACTGACATATATACACTACCTAATATAAAATAGATAGCTAGTGGAAAGCAGCCACATAGCACAGGGAGATCAGCTTGGTGTTTTGTGACCACCTATGGGTGTTGGATAAGGAGGGTGGGAGGGAGGCGCAAGAGGGATGGGATATGGGGATATATGTATACATACTGCTGATTCACTTTGTTATACAGCAGAAACTAACACAACACTTTAAAGCAATTATACTCCAATAAAGATGTTAAAAAATAAAAATAAAATAATGTCTGAAAATTAAAAAGAGAAAACCCTAAAGACTCCACCAAAAAACTGTTAGCACTAATAAATGAATTAACTTGGAAGATACAAAATCAATATATAGAAATCTGTTGTGTTTCTACACACTAACAACAAACTATCAGAAAGAAAAATTAAGAAAACTGTCCTATTTACAACTGCATCAAAAAGAATAAAATAACTGGGAATACATTTAACTAAGGAGGTGAAAGACCTGTATACTAAAAACTATGACCCTGATGAAAGAAATTAAAGAAGACACAAATAAATGGAAAGATATTCTGTGCTCATGGATTAGAAGAATTAATATTGTTAAAACATCCATACTACCCAAAGCAGTGTACAGATTAAATGCAATCCCTATGAAAATTCCAATGGCATTTTTCACAGAATTAGAACAATCCTAAAATGTGTATGGAACCAAAATATACCTTGAATAGCTAAAGTAATCTTGAAAAAGAATAAAAAAGCTGGAGGTACCATATCAGAAATTTGTAATATAATTTAAAACTATACTACAAAGCTATAGTAATCAAAACAGTATGGTACTGACATAAAACAGACATATAGATCAGTGGAATAGAACAGAGAACCCAGAAATAAACCCATTCACATATGGTCAATTAATTTATGACAAAGGAGCCAAGAATGTACAATGGGGAAAGGACAACCTCTTCAATAAATGGTGCTGGGAAGACTGGACAGCCACAGGCAAAAGAATGAAACTGGACCACTATCTTAAACCATACACAAAAATCAAATCAAAATGGATTAAGGACTCGAATAAGACCTGAAACCATAAAACGCTTAGAAAACATAGGTGGTAAGCTCCTTGACATTAGTCTTGGTGATGGTATTTTGGATTTCACACCAAAGGCAATAAAAGCAAAAATAAACAAGTTGGGCTATATCAAACTAAAAGGCTTCTGCGCAGCAAAGGAAACCATCAACAAAATGAAAAGGCTACGTACTGAATGGAAGAAAATATGTGCAAATCATATATCCAATAAGGGGTTAATATCCAAAACATGTAAACAACTCACACACCTCAATAGCAAAGAAAAAACAAAACAGAATCCAATTTAAAAAATGGGCTGAGGTTATGAACAGACATTCTTCCCAAGGAAGCCACAGAGAAGATGGCCAACAGGTACATGAAAAGATACTTAATGTTGCTAATCATCAGAGAACTGCAAATCAAAATCACAATGAGATAGCACCTCACACTGTTAGAAATGGCTGCTATGAAAAACAAAACAAAACAAACAAAAACCCAAGAGACGACAGCTGGCTAGGGTGTGGAGAAAACGGAGCCCTTGTGCACTGTTGACAGGAATGTAAATTGGCACAGCCACTATGGAGAACAAAATTAAAAAGAGAACTACCATATGATCCAGCAATTCCACTTTTGGATTTTTATTCAAAGAACACAAAAACACTAACTTGAAAAGATATTTATTGCAGCATTATTTACAACAGCCAAGATACGGCAACAACCTAAGTATCCACCAATGGATAAATGGATAAAGAAAATATGGTGTGGGGCTTCCCTGGTGGCGCAGTGGTTGAGAGTCTGCCTGCTGATGCAGGGGACACAGGTTCATGCCCTGGTCCAGGAAGATCCCACATGCCGCGGAGCGGCTGGGCCCATGAGCCATGGCCGCTGAGCCTGCACGTCCGGAGCCTGTGCTCCGCAACGGGAGAGGCCACAATAGTGAGAGGCCCGCGTACCGCAAAAAAAAAAAAAAAAAGAAAAAGAAAAAGAAAATATGGTGTGTACATATATACAATGGAACACTATTCTGCCATAAAAAAGAATGAAATCTTGCCACCTTGAGGGCGTTATGATAAATGAAATAAGAGAAAGACAAACACCATATGATCTCACTTAATGTGGAATCTAAAAAAACAAACAAAACAACTCTAAGCTCATTGATATGGAGAACAGATTGGTGGTTGCTGGGAGTGGGGAGGAAGGGTCAGAGGGTGGGCAAAATGAGCGAAGGGAGTCAAAAAGGCACCAACTTCCAGTTATAAAATAAATGAGTCATGGAGATGTAATGCACAGCATGGTGACTATAGTTAATGATATTGTACTGCACATTTGAAAGTTGCTACAAGAGTAAACCCTAAAAGTACTCATCAGAAGAAAAAAAATTCTATAACGATATATGGTGATGGATGTTAACAAAAAAACAGCATGTTATTATTAACATAAAGTTTTTAAAATATACAAAACAGTAGTACGTATCAGTGCTTCCCAACTTATTTATATCATGGCACACAGAAAATAGTAATATTTGTATGGTACACTAGGCTAAATGAACAAGGCTAGTCATAATATTTACTCTTCCAAAGACTGGGAGGATCAACATCTTGGCAAACTTGTAAATCATCCACGGCACTCAAGTTGAAAAGTTCAGCTATATACTGTTTAGGGATCTGTCGATATACAGTAAAAGTAAAAATGAAATTCATTGAAAAAATAATCATCAAATTTAGGGTAATGGTTACGTTTGAGGGGAGGGAAGGATATGCATTGAACAAAGAGTTACAGGGGTTTTCAATTGTAATACTGCTTTTTAAATTTGGTGGTAAAAACGTAGGTGTTTACTGTATTATTTTATATATAAATATATATTTACATATATATTTTTTAAATAAAAAGAAAAGATGGGAAACAAAGTGAATTTAGTAAACATAAGCTAATTTTTCAAGCTTAGCCTAGCAAGAGAGATAAACAGGGTGGTAGCTAGCAGGGAAAAAGAGCTGCTGGGTGGGTAGATGAATAATTTTCTTTTTTTAAGGTTATAAAATAGCAGCCAGGGACTTCCCTGGTGACGCAGTGGTTAACAATCTGCCTGCCAATGCAGGGGACACGGGTTCGATCCCTGGTCTGGGAAGATCTCACATGCCACGGAGCAACTAAGCCTGTGCGCCACAACTCCTGAGCCTGCGCTCTATAACCTGCAAGCCACAACTACTGAAGCCTGTGTGCCTAGAGCCCGTGCTCTGCAACAAGAGAAGCCACTGCAATGAGAAGCCCGCGCACCACAACTAAGAGTAGCCCCTGCTAGCCACAACTAGACAAAGTCCGCATGCAGCAATGAAGACCCAAAGGCAGCCAAATAAATAAATAAATAAAACTAAAATAAATAAATAAATAGCAGCCAGTAGAGAGGTGCCCTGGACCCAAAGTATGGGGGTAATTAATGAAATACCATCTCAAAGGAGGTAAGAAGTGATGGGATCCAACGACAGGTAGACATATTAGTATTAAATAAGGGCCACCTCTTTCTCTGATACATACAGGTAACCTTGGTTTTTGTTTTGTATTGTTTTTTGCTTTCATAGAGAGGACAATAAGTTGACTTGTGAAGCAGAAGGAAAGGTCAGTGTCCAAGAATAAGGGAAATGATACTAAATAAGGGGTTTAAAAAATTGGTACAATATAAAATAATGTAGTTGATATATACTAACAAATCAAAATTCAGTTCAGGTAGATATACTTGTGGAAAACTGTCTGAGGCTATACAATCCACCAATTTTTTCTGGACAAGTGATTTTCAAAACGTGCTCAGGGCTCTAATCACTCTGCAAAGGTGCCATAGGAAATCTCTCAGAATACTGAGAAAGGGAGGGAGCTGAGTTAGTAGCACTCCAGATACATGGCCCCAATTCAATCCCACTTTTTCTTATGTTATGTATGGAGCTTTCTGATAAGATTTCATATAAAGAAGGGCTCTACAACGAAACCACTATGAAATTTTATCCTAGCCAGACCTACAGGCCCAAAAGCAAATAATTTTGACTCCTTACAGTAGTACACTTAAATATTAGGCAATTGGCTGACACTGAAAAATACTATTTTTTTAAAAAAAACCTGCCCTATGAAACCACTCTCCTATTTATAATAAAGATATTGTTGAGGATGTTAATCAATAGTGTCCTCTGTATAAGGGCTCAAGGGATAAATGTATTTCTCTGATCTTGATACCAGGCCAAATTATGCTTCCCATGTGCAATTAGTTTGTTTTTACCTTAGGGACAATGTAAATGAAGACACTGATCTTGTTTCCCAATATGAACTGGCTTCTAGAAAACCTAGTGCCAAATTGGCAGCCCGGGTCTAACAAATGGACAAGGACATACAGAATTTATTTTCTTTAAAATCTCTCTCCTAGTTTCAACACATATCTCCAACCTTTGTTTACCCTCCACCTGAATTTTCTCAAGACCACTCCAATTGCTATCCAGCCACCCCCACACCTCACCCCAAGAGATACAAGGCAGAGTTTGGCTGTGACAGGTATGGGAGTGGAAAGTCAGAGCAGGAACACTAAGAAATCCCTATCTCTGAGGCCCAGGTGCAGAGGACCTGCCTAAGATAAGGTTAAATAAGAACTGAGAACCACCCCTTAACACAACCAAAGACTAAAGAGATATGACAACTAAATGCAATACTTGGCCCTAAACTAGATGCTGTACTGAGAGGGGAAATATATTATCATGAACATCAACAGGCTAATAAAATAGGAATATTCCATTAGAATATGGAAAACTGGAATTGGAATATCAACTGACAAAATCCAGATATGGAATGTAAACTGTACTTTGGCTATGTAAGAGACTATTTCTTTTTTTTTCTTTTATTGAAGTATGTTGATTTACAATGCTGTGCCAATCTCTGCTATACAGCAAAGTAACTCAGTTATACACATGTACACATTTATTAAAATATTTTTTCCATTATGGTTTATCACAGGATTTTGAGTATAGTTCCCTGTGCTATACATTAGGACCTTGTTGTTTAGCCATTCTAAATGTAATTGTTTGCATCTACCAACCTGAAACTCCCAGTCCATCCCTCTCCCTCCCCCACTCCCCCTTGGCAACCACAAGTCTGTTCTCTGTCTATGAGTCTATTTCTATTTTGCAGATAGGTTCATTTGTGCCACATTTTTGATTCCACATATAAGTAATATACGGTGTTTGTCTTTCTCATTCTTACTTCACTTAGTATGATAGTCTCTAATTGCATCCATGTTGCTGCAAATGGCATTTCATTCTTTTTTATGGCTGAGTAGTAGTCCATTGTATATATGTACCACATCTTCTTTATCCATTCATCTGTCAATGGACATTTAGTTGTTTCCATGTTTTGGCTATTGTGAACAGTGCTGCTATGAACATACGGGTGGATGTATCTTTTCGAATTATAGTTTTGTCTGGGTATATTCCCAGGAATGGGATTGCTGAATTATATGGTAATTCTATTTTTAGTTTCCTGAGGAACCCCCAAACTGTTCTCCATAGTGGCTGTACCAACTAACATTCCCACCAACAGTGTAGGAGGGTTCCCTTTTCTGCACACCCTCTCCAGCATTTGTTATTTATAGACTTTTTAATGATGGCCATTCTGACCAGTGTAAGGTGGTACCTCACTGTAGTTTTGATTTGCATTTCTCTATTAATCAGTGATGTCGAGCATCTTTTCATGTGCCTACTGGTTATCTGTAAGTCTTCTTTGGAAAAACGTCTATTAAGGTCTTCTGCCCATTTTCAATTGGGTTGTTTGGTTTTTTGTTATGGAGTTGTATGAGCTCTTTGTATATTTTGGAGATTAAGCCCTTTTGGGCTTAATATTTGCTTAATTTGCAAATATTTTCTCCCATTCTGAGGGTTGCCTTTTGGGGCTTTTTTGTTTGTTTTTTATAGTTTCCTTTGCTGTGTAAAAGCTTGTAAGTTTGATTAGGTGCCCTTTGTTTTTGTTTTTATTTCTATTGCCTTGGGAAATGGACCTAAGAAAACTTTGGTATGATTTATGTTAGAGAATGTTTTGTCTGTGCTTTCTTCTAGGAGCTTTATGGTGTCATGTTTTATGTTTGTCTTTAAGCCATTTTGAGTTTATTTCTGTGCATGGTGGGAGGGTGTTCTAACTTCATTGATTTACATGCAGCTGTTCAACTTTTCCAGCACCAATTTGCTGAAGAGGCTGTTTTTTTCCCATTTTATATTCTTGCCTCCTTTGTCGAAGATTAATTGACCGTAGGTGTGTGAGTTTATTTCTGGGCTTTCTATTCTGTTCCATTGATCCGTATGCCCGTTTTGATTTCTGTAGCTTTGTAGTACTGTCTGAAGTCTGGGAGAGTTATGCCTCCTGCTTTGTTTTTCTTCCTCAGGATTGCTCTAGCACTTCTGGGTCTTTTATGGTTCCATACAAAATTTTGAATTATTTGTTCTAGTTCTGTGAAAAATGTCATGGGTAATTTGATAGGGATCACATTAAATCTGTAGATTGCTGTGGGTAGTATTGCCATTTTAACAATATTAATTCTTCCAATCCAAGAGCATGTGGTATCTTTCCATTTCTTTGAATACTCTTTTATTTCCTCTATTAATGTTTTATAGTCCTCAGCATATAAGTCTTTCACCTCCTTGATCAGGTTATTCCTAGGTATTTTATTTTTTCAGGTGCAATTTTAAAAGGTATATATATTTTTTACATTCCCTTTCTAGTATTTCATTGTTAGTGTAAAGGAATGCAACCAACTTCTGAATGTTAATCTTGTATCCTGCTACTTTGCTGAATTCATTTATTAGATCTAATAGTTTTTGTGTAGAGTCCTTAGGGTTTTCTATATACAGTATGTCATCTGCATATAGTGACAATATTAGCTCTTCCCTTCCAATTTGGATACCTTTTATTTCTTTTTCTTGTCTGACTGCTATGGCTAAGACTTCCACTATTATGTTGAAGAGAAGTGGTGAGAGTGGGCATCCCTGTCCTGTTCCAGATTTTAGTGGGAAGGCATTCAACTTTTCACCCTTGAGTATTATACTGGCTGTGGGTTTGTCATAAATGGCATTTATTATGTTGAGATATGTTCCCTCTATTCCCACTTTGGTAACAGTTTTTATCATGAATGGATGTTGAATTTTGTCAAATGCTTTTTCTGCATCTACTGAGATAATCACGTGGCTTTTTACTTTTCTTTTGTTAATGTGGTATATTACATTGACTTGCATATCTTGAACCATCCTTGTGAACCTGGGATGAATCCACTTGGTTGCAGTATATGATCTTCTTTATATGTTGCTGGATTCAGTTTGCTAATATTTTGTTGAGAAATTTTTCATCTATATTCATCAAAGATATGGCCTGTAATTTTCTTTCTTGGTGGTGTCTTTGGTTTTGGTATCAGAGTGATGGTGGCTTCATAGAATGTCTTTGGGAGTGTTCCCTCCTTTTCAATCTTTTGGAAGAGTTTGAGAAGAATCAGTGTAAGTTCTTCTTTGTATGTTTGGTAGAATGTGCCTGTGAAGCCATCTGGTCCTGGACTTTTGTTTGTAGGAAGTTTTTTTTTTTTATTACAGATTCTATTTCACTTCTAGTGATCGGTCTGTTCAAATTATCTATTTATTTTTGATTCAATTTTGGGTGGGCTGTATGTTTCTAGAAAGTTGTCCACTTCTTCTAGGTTGTCAAATTTCTTGGTACATAATTGTTCATAGTATTCTCCTACAGTTTTTTGTACTTCTGTGGTATCAGCTGAGATTTCTCCTTTTTCATTTCTTATTTTGTTTATTTGGGATCTCTCTCTTTTCTTCTTGGTGGTCCTGGACAGAGGTTTGTCAATTTTGTTCACCCTTTCAAAGAACGAGCTCTTGGTTTTGTTGATTTTTTCCTATCGTTTTTTTAATCTCTATTTTATTTATTTCCTCCCTGATCTTAATTCTTTGCTTCCTTCTGCCAATTTTAGGTTTTGTTTGTTCTTCTTTTTCTAATTCTTTTAGGTGGTAGGTTAGGTTGTTTACTTGAGATTTTTCTTGGTATTTTGAGGCAGGCCTGTATCACTATGAACTTCCCTCTAACAACTGCTTTTGCTGCATTCCATAGATTTTCTATGGTTGTTTTCATATTCATTTGTGTAAGAGACTACTTCTACTCTTTGGAAATACACACTGAAGTATTTACAGGTCATGATCTTACTGTCAAATAGTTCAGAAAAAAACTGTGTACATACGTGTACACATACACACACACTGTATTATTTTTGATTTTCAAATTTTATAAGTTTGAAATTATTTCCAAATAAAAAGTTAATTAAAAAAAGAAAGGAAAAGAAGTCTTCGTTGCAACAGTAAGCTACAGACTAGTGGATCCCCATAACTGGGTCTGAATTCTTGCATGGAGCATGAATCCATAAACATACCAGATTGTTCCATATAAATAAATGTTCAGTAATCTTCCATATGTACGTGTCAACTACTATGAATGATAATAAAAAAATGTATTTAAAAGTATAACTAAATTCATAGAATCTCTGAGGTATCAGATATTTTCTTAAAAAATTGATAATAAAAGTAAAATTATTTTGTGAAATAACAGAATTTGCCTTTAAGTGTCCCCTTACGTGAAATAAGGAACTTCTTACTATCATCATCAGAGAGAACTATGATGATTCTTTCCATAGCTGTAACAAAATGGCAACAAAATACAACATAGGATCTTCAAATAATATAAAGTTAAAAGGAATATGAATGAAAAAAATCAAGCTTTAAAAGATTCAGGAGGTTTTGGTGGTAAGACAACACAGACCCAAATTTAATAAAGATAACTGAAAGTACTTTGTTCAGCTTTAAACACTAAGAAACATTGCATTATTACTAAACATTGCATTATTACTAGACACGGTTTTAACAGCAGACAATAAAATATGGAGGAAGGAGAAGAGAGATTTTGGATGTCTTCAGATGCCAACAGTAGGATCTGGCTGCCAAGAATCTAATGCAATATTAAGTAGCACTAATTAAAATATTATTTAGGAAGATAATAATCCAACTCTGTACTAGTCAGAGCACACATGAAGTAATGTGCTCAGTTCTAAGCCTCAGGACTCCTGCTTATGGCCCTGAGAATAGTTTGTATCAGACTAACCCCCCTCTTGCAGAGAAAAACTGTGAAACCTGGTGAAAATAAAGGCAGCAACTGTTTAAATACGTTGGAGATCAACCAAGATAGTGGACACTTGAGAAGCCAGAATTCTGTTGGGGAGGGAAGCACAATGAAAACAGCCCACTGTACACCTCTACTTCTTCCCTTGGGACATATGCAGATCTCCCACAAGGGGAATAAAAGCCCCTCAGAAAGCAGCCACTTTAGACAGAAACCTGCAGTCTTATTAGTGGAGGGAACAAACAAGACAGTATTTATGGCTGCAACATTAGCTGGAAGGTGAGGAAAATATTCCAGAGGGACAACCACAAACTCTGCATACATATTCTGCTCAAAACTCTGGCTGACCACCCCCGGACACACACTGGACATGTGTCAGGTAGCCTCTAAGCCAGCTGGCTAGGCCAAAAGAGAAGAGGATTTGAGGTTTGAGTGCAGTCAAATTAATTGCCTGCGAAAACAAAAATGAATATTCTCAATAGAAATATAAGAGAATCCATAATCTCTAAACATATTATTCAATGTGCATAATATGATCCCAAAGTACTAGGCCAGTGATTCTTAAAATGTGACCTGCATATTCCTGTAAGTCCCAAGACCCTTTCAGGGGTCTGCAAGGTCAAAAATATTTTCATAGTAATACTAAAATGTTATTTGTCCTTTTCTCTCTCATTCTATCACAATGCTACAGTGCAGTTTTCCAGTGGTTACATGACTGTTTGAGGAAGTCATCTCTCTGGTAACTACCAGAAGGTAGGCATCTGTATTTCTGTGTTACCTAAAAATGTTTAAAGTAGTAGGTTTTAAGTATAAATATGTATGTTTAGAGAGATTAACTCAGTTTGTTCTCAGTACAGTAGCTTGTGCTCTTATAGTTGTAATTTCTGTAACCTCATTATCATCCAATAAATTGATATTTGGAATCCCAAAGATTTCCCTGTGCCTACAAGGAAACACAAGAAGTACATTTTGTTACCTTATATGGCAATAAAAAATGTTTTGTAAATTTTTACATATTTTAAAATTTATCTAAAACTATAATTTTAGATTTTGCTAATATTTATACTAAAATACAGAAGACTCACTTTCCCAACCCACAGCTCCAACATCTACATCAAAAGATGCTGATAAAGATGAAACTGATAACAGAGATCTCTAACTTATGGAAAAGAGGAATGTATTCTAAAAAATATTGTGTAAAATTAAAAATAAGTGAAAACATGATGAAAGTTATCTTTCTCTTGGCTTCAGAGATGTTAATAATTTATGTTACTGTGTCTTTTGCAACAGAAATGATGGCCATTTTGAAAATAAGTCCATTTAGAGAAAAATTAATTGAATGTTTTATTTTTAACACAGATGTGATGAGTTTAAAAGTAAAAAATTGTTTAGCTTTTCAAACCAGGAAGGAAAAAGTCACTGAAGCATCATATGGGTTATCATATTTCATTGGCTAGACAAGCACAGTTGCTAAAAGACTAATAAAGGTGACCTTGCTAAATGCCTGCTAGATGAAAAAACAGTGAAAGAAACTATGGCACTGCCACATTCCAATGATACAGGAACTTGCTGAATAAAAGATTTAACTGTAAACATGAATATTAAGTTAATAAATCATCTGCAAAATTGTACTTCTGCCTAACAAACAGACAAATCTATATAGTTGGGTTTTGTGTTTTAATTGTATTTGTCCAGTATCAATAACAACTAAATACTGAAGAATTCCTTTATGTGAATGCTTGGCAACAAACAAAAGTGGTACTGAAAAACTCAAAGTATTAAGTAACATTTTTGGATCTCATGGCTTATCCTAGAAAAACTGTATTGACTTTTGCACTGATGATGTAAAAATAACAGTGGGTAAAACTGCTGCCTTAGCCTTAAGCAAGACAGTTGCACCAAACTGTACTAGTTGTCACTGCATTCTTCATGGCCACATACAGTTTAAAAAAAAAGAAAAAGAAAACCTGGTTTCACTTAACAATGCCCTTGATGAAGTAGTAAAAATTATTAGTTTTATTAAATCTTGACCTTTGAGCACACATCTTTTTAGTATTCTGTGTGACAAATCACGAAGTATGCAAAGTACTTCCATTGCATACAAAAGCACAATGATTGTCTTGAGGAAAATGGCTCGTGTGATGGTTTGAGTAAACCACCCACATTTTCATGGATCACCATTTCCACTTCAAAGAACAACTGATAGATATTTGGAGTTTTGGCAGACATTTTATTGAAAATGAATGAGGTGAGCTTATCAATTCCTAGAAAACAAAGTTTTTGTTGCCATGGACAAAATTTGTGAATTAAGTTGATAATTAGAATTTTTTAAAAACTTGTATCCATGAATATGAACTGTAAAGACTCCTCTAATGAGATGAGTGGTGATACTCATGATGAAGGTAATGTTTTGATATTGATAAAATGTGTCAACATTTGAAAGATCTACAAAACTCACTAAAGGTTATTTTCTAAATGTTACAGGATAGTGAAAGATCCATTCGAAGTACAATACAGACCAACAGATTTTAATGTAAGGGTATGAAAAGTTCATTGATATGTTTCAGATTCCACACTGCCAATACCCTTTAAGAATTTACTCCTTGTCAAGTTCTGATGTAGTGTAAAAGAAGAATATCTACAATTTAATGAAAAGGCTATTAAAATACTCCTTTCTTTCTATATATCTGTGTGATGCTGGATTTTCTTCATATACTTCAATCAAACCAATATAAAACAACACACAATTAGCAGAAACGAGAATCTAGCAGTTTTCTACTAAGCCAGATATCAAGTCAAAAATGTAAAAAACTACCATTATTCTCATTAAATTTGTTTTGGAAGACAGTTATTTTCACTAAAATGTTATTTATATTAAAAGAAATGGCTTTACTGTTGTTATTTTCAAAAGAATAAATATTTTAAAATTTTCTCAGTTTGAATTTCTAATATAAGAAATATCAATAGATATAACCCAAATAAACAAAAGCTCTGAGAGCCCTAAATAAATTTTAAAAGGAGCCCTAAGACAAAAAATTTGAGAACCATTGTACTACACACATAATGAAACGAGAAAGTGTGAAAATACAATCAAAGGACATCAACCCTGAAATAACCCAGAACTTGGAATTAGTACACAAGGATTTAAAAGCAGCTATTACAAGTATGGTCAAGGATGTAAAGCAAGATACCTGTAATGACTGCACAGATAAGAAATCTCAGCAGAGAAATGAAAGTATAAAAAGAACCAAATGAAAATTTAGAACTAAAAAATACAAAATCAGAAATTTCCTAGATGGGTTTAATAGTATATTAGAAATTATAAAAGAGTCAGTAACCTTGAAGATAGACCAATAAAATTATTCAATCTGAAGAACAGAGGGAAAAAAAACATGAAAAAGAATGAACAGAGCTTAAGTAACCTACAGAAGAATATAAAGATATCTAAAATATGTGCAACTGGAGTCCTAGAATAAAAGTAGAGAAAAATAATGTGGCATAGTGTTCTATGTCAACAGGCCAAAACTGGACCGCCATCTGTTTTTGTACATAAAGTTATAATGGAATACAATTCATTCACTTACTTACAAGTCTATGGCTGCTTCTGCTCTACAACAGAAGAGTTAAGTAGTTACAACAGAGACTATGGCCAATTAAACCAAAAATACTTCCTATGTGATTTACAGATAGCTTGCTGTCCCCTGGTCTAGATCTTTTATGTCCTTACTGAAATTTTCCATCTAGTTATTCTGTCAATTACTGGGAGAAGGTATTAAACCCTCCAACTATAATTATGGATTTGTTTATTCCTCACTTTAGTTCTGTCAGATTTTGCCTGATGTATTTTGAAATTCTGTTATTGGGCAGTTACACATTCATGATAGTTCTTTCTGATAAATTGATCCTTTTATCATTACATAATGGCCTCTTTATGTTTGGCAGTACCCATTGTCTTGGAAGTTTGCTTTATCTGATATTAAAAAAGACAAACCAGATTTCTTATGCTCACTATTTGTATGGTGTATTTTTTTCTATCTAAAATGTATTTCTTTTAGGTAGCATATAGCTGAGTCTTGCTTTGTATACATCTGGTAATCTCTGCTTTTTGACTGGAATATTGAGTTCATTTACACTTTTCTCTCACTGCTTTTAAGAATTTATTTTTATCAGTATTGATGTGGATGTACATTGTTTATGAGTTTTGAATACAATTATATCAACCATAAAAATAGACCAAACAATTCTGCTTGTCCGTCAGAAAACAATTCTTGATCATGAGATTTTAGGTCTTCGTTTTGTTCTCATTTAAAGTAATAAAAGGTGTTTGCTGATCATTAGCTGGAGAAAACTGCAAAGTCAGTGAATCTGGAAACATTTATGACATACAGATGGCCAAGAGGCACATGAAAAGATGCTCAACACTGCTAATTATTAGGGAAATGCACATCAAAACTACAATGAGGTATCACCTCATACCAGTCATAATGGCCATCAACAAAAATTCTACAAAGAACAAATGTCAGAGAGGGTGTAGAGAAAAGGGAACCCTCCCACACTGTTGGTGGGAATATAAACTGGTACAGTCACTACAGAGAACAGTATGAAGATTCTTTAAAAAACTAAAAATAGAGCTACCATATGATTTAGCAATCCCACTCCTGGGCATATACCCGGAGAAAACCATTATTCAAAAAGATACAGGCACCCCAATGTGCAATGCAGCACTATTTACAATAGCCAACACATGGAAGCAACCTAAATGTCCATCGACAGGTGAATGGATAAAGAAGATGTGGTACATATATACAATGGAATATTACTCAGCCATTAAAAAGAATGAAATAATGCCATTTGCAGCAACATGGATGAACCTGGAGATCATCATACTAAGTGAAGTAAGTCAGAGAAAGACAAATATCATACGATATCGCTTATATGCAGAATCTAAGAAAAAATGATACAAATGTACTTATTTATAAAACAGAAACAGACTCACAGACTTAGAGAACCAACTTATGGTTACCAGGGTAAAAGGGTGGGGGGTATGAACAGACTGGGAGTTTGGGACTAACATGTACACACTGCTATATTTAAAATAGATAACCAAAAAGGACCTACTGTATAGCACAGGAAACCCTGCTCAGTACTCTGCTAATAACCTAAATGGGAAAAGAATTTGAAAAAGAAAAAAGTTTCAATAGGGAATGCAGCAAGGAGATCTGATGTTGGTTAAATTATGGACTCTTTCCAATTAGTTGGCTCTCCCTCCAAAGCAAATGTACTAAAAATAAAATGACTTCCTTTCTGAAAAAAATTTTTTCCTTTTTATCATTCTGTAAACAATTTGACTATTATACGCCTTGTAGTTTCATTCCTGTTTCCTGTTCTTGGCGTTTGTTGAGCTTCTGAGATCTGTGGATTTATAGTTTTCATCAAATTTGGACATTCTATGGTCATTATTTCTTACAATAGTTTTCCTGATCCAATTACACATATATTAGGCCTCCTAAAGTTGTCCCATAGCTCACCAAGGCTCTGTCCATTTTTTTCCTGTGTTTTCAAAATTTTCTGTGTTTCATTTTGGACAGTTTTTGCTGCCATATCTTCAAGTTCACTAATCTTTATTCTTGTAGTGGCTAATGGCAGGATAAACATTCTTTTCAAGTGCACAAGGTATATTCACCAAGATAGAGCATTTGTTAGGCCATAAAATAAGACTCAATGAATTCTGATACTGAAATATTAAAGAGATGCTCACCAAAATTAAATTTGAAATCAGTAATAGAAAGCTATCTAGGAAAAAAAATCACAAATATATAGAAATTAAACATTCTTAATTTTCTAAATTAGAAAATTTTTTTAACGAATGATGAAAACATATCAAAATTTGTGGGATGCATCTAAAGTCCTATTTAGAGGGAAATTTGTATCTTTAATATTTACATTTAAAAACAAGCAAAATACAAAATTAATGAAGTAAAGTTCTACCTTAAGAGCAAGGTAAACCCAAAGTAATTAGAAGGAAGAAAATTAAGAGCAAAAATCAATAAAAAGAAAACAATGAAAAAAATTAACAAAGCTAAGAGTTGGTTCATTAGTGTAGCTGCTCTGCAAAACAGTCTGGCAGTTCCTCAAAGGTTAAACATAAAGTTACCATATGAAAAGCAATTCCACTCCTCAGTACATATCCAAGAGAAATGAAAACACATGTCCACACAAAAACCTGTACATGAATGTTCCTATCTGCATTATTCATAAGAGCCAAAAAGTAAAAGCAGCCCACACACACACAAACCAATCTTACACAGATATTTCCTTCAGAAAATATAGCAGGAGGGAATATCTTTCAACTCATTTTATGAAGCCAGCATAATGCCAATACCAGAATTAGACAAAGATATTGGGCAGGGGGGAATTAGAGATTATTTTGATAAAGACAGGCCTAAAAATCTTTAAAAAAATATTAGTCAATCAAAACCAGCAATGTATTAAAAGGATAACATATCATGATCAAGTAGGGTTTACCACAGTAACTCAAGGTGGTTTAACATTCAAAAATCAACCAATGTAATTCACCAAATTAACAGAAAAAAGGAAAAAAACCATGATCATTTCAACAGATGCAGAGAAATATTTGACAAAATTCAACAACCATTCATGATAACAACTCTCAGCAAATCGGGAACAGAAGGGAAGTTCCTCATCTTGATACCATTAAAATAAATAGGCAAGCCACAGATTGGGAGAAAATATTTGCAAAACATATATGACAAGTAACATATCTGGAATAGATTTTTTTAAAAACTTCTACAACTCAATAACAAAAAGACAAGCAATTCAATAAAAAAGGTGCCATACATCTGAACAAATACTTTGTAAGGAAGACATCTGAGTGGCCAATAACACAACAGTGTTCATCATCACAGATATCAGGAAAATGCAAATTAAAACCACATATAAAGTACACCACTACACAAGCACCTGAACGCTAAAATACCAAATGTTGGTGAAAATGAGGAGCAAGTGGAACCCAGATACATAGTTGGTGGAAATATAAAACTGTACAACTACTTTGGGAAGAAATGATCCAGAGGGGTGTCAGAGTCCAAGCAAGGTAGGTAGGGTTATCTATATAGGAGGGCTGAATGTTCAGTGCAGGGTGTGGGAGCCTGAGTGGGGCAAGGAGAGCATTTGTGCAGGTTAACGTATTGGCAGGGTCCAGGTTTTTTACTGCCAATGAAAGGCATTACAAACAGGGAAAGGGAGAGTCAGAATTGACCTTGGACTGGAATTGGTGATGTCACTGTGAACTCATGGTTTTCAATGTAGATAGACTGATAGTGAAATACATATAAATGTTTGTATGTGTATATGAATACATATGTGTGTATATCTGCATACATATATACATACCTACACACATTCCCTAGCTTTTTTCACTGAGGGGTCCTGGGAATAGCAACGAGCACAATTAACATCCAGATGTCAGCTTCATACTATTCTTCACTAAAAGGAGCCAGGACTCCCTGGAGAAAAGACTGATGCCAGGGCTGGGATAGGAAAGGTACAAAAAGCCTGGAACGTCTTATTCTGCCAGTAAGTAAGAAAGGCCTCAAAGAATTATGGGAACATGTCAAGAAGATACAGAAGCCACCTTGAAGGGGTTCTCACTGGCCAAATGTGGAACAATTTTTACATCAATTAAAGTAATAACAACAGATTTTCACCCATTGAATAAAACAGGAACCATAAGTCCTATTATAAAGAAATGAATATTTATTTAACATTCATTTATAAATAAATATAAACTGAAAGTGAGGAGAACTGGAATATTCACATCATTTCAAAGTACCTCCTCATAAAACATTTATTAATTGCAAAGGGAAAAATAACTTTACAGTGGAGAAGTTTGACAGATATCAAAGCCTTTAATATATTTAAATTCCTTATGAAAAATTTAACCAAATGGTCAAAGTGAAAATCTAATAAGACACAATGAAATTGTGTACCATCTGATAGTATAAAATACATCCTTTTGCTATATAGGACATTATTGGGACAACTGGCAAAACCTGAACAAGGGCTAATGATTAGATAGTATTAATGTAAATTTATGTTAATCTCCTAATTTTAAAAGTTGTATTGTGGCTTTATAGGACAATGTCCTACATATTTGGAGATGATGGAGAATCATCTCAGCAACTTACTCTCAAATAGTCCACAAAAATAAAGGCTTTTACTCTGTCCTTGAAAGTTTTCTGTAAACTTGAGATCATCTCAAAAAGGCTTTAAAGCCTTAAAGAAAACTACACACACACACACACACACACACAAATAAATATGTACACATATATATACATGTCAAACTCTAACTCAGAGTTAATGAATCAGAATCTCAGGGGCTTACATGATTTATGTTAAAGAAAGTCTTCAAAGCCTTTAATGTATTTAAATTCCTTATGAAAAATTTTCAATAATCCTATATTCATGACAGTAATGTTGAAGAAAGCTGACTGTATGACATTTATTTACAATACAGGTAAGGATGCCACTGGTCATTCCCTGTCATTCTGCTATCCTACTTAATAACAAGTGTGTTGTTACTGAAAAGTCAATGTAAATAAAAGTTTGTCTCTCACCATACTTCCTTGTAGAAGTATTATTGATTAGGAAGGTTGTGGGTCTGATCTTTTGTAAATAAATTCAAGCCTAAAGATTATCTATTCATGTAAACTAGGAAGAAGAAGATTTCTACCAAAAAAATACCTATGTGCCACACCTCATTAAATGCTAGGGAAGGCTTGAGCTTACTTGCTCCATAAATGCTCTCACAGCCTCACTAATGCAGTATCACAAGCAAATAGGTCACATGGTTTTGTGACTTTGTTTATTTAGTAACTATTTTACATTCTGAGATCTTATCTGACTTCAAATAAGCTGAATAACACAAAAAGTATTAACAACCATCAATACATTAGATCTTATAAAAATTAAAAATTTCTGCTCTTCAAAAGAAAGTGAATAAAGAAGCAATAAAAAGACAAAGAACCCAATTTTAAAATGGGCAAAAGACTGAACACTCTTCAAAACAAACTTCAAAAGCAAGACAAATTTTTTGCCTATTTTGAAACTTTGAATGAACCTCTGATGGAACAGGGCACTGAGATATGAGATTTTTTAAAACGGATATGACTTAATATCCTGCTTTGAAATACATTAAAAAAATTTTGAAATACATTAAAAAATTTTTGAAATATATAAAAAAATTCATTTTCCTCCATACAGTAAAGACTTAAACTGGCTGAGAATTGTATTCACTGAAAACCTGAATCATCTAAGAAATGTGAACAATCATTAGATATTGTTAGTGATTCAACTTTGAAACCAAAGTATTCCTTTTGTAAGTTTTGGATAGTTTTAACTGAATAGTCTAGTATCACTTACCCATATGGATAAGAATTTTCTGAATTTCATGCAACTAGACATAATACAGAAATAAACTAGGTGTTCAGGAAGATATAAGACCACAGTTGTCACTCACAGCTCCCAATTTTGAGATTCTGTGTTCATTAATATAGATTCATCAGTTTTACTGATAGATTTTATAATATATAGGCTTTATGGTAAATAAATGTTAACGTGAACTTGTAAAATCCATTTAATAATAAAATGCTGCTTCTATCAATTTTATATTTAGTGTTGTGACATAAATTTGACAAACTATTCCACTGCTTTAAAAAATGTGAAAAACAATGCTGGATTTAAGAACTGCTCTGTGTTTTACTGAGGCCAAGAAATCCACAGACCTGTGAGAAGGACACATTCACCATGGTAATGGCTAACTGCTTAGGTACATTGAATAGGGCACCAATCACAGGTATGATTGTTCCACAAATATATACAGTTCTTATCCCCATAGAATTCTGCATGGCATATTTTATTGCGATACTTACCGGTGCTACTATTTTTCCTGTCTGTCCAACTTGCAAGTCATTGGGAACAAAGCCAGCATCAACAGCAGCACGAGACGCACCAACTAAGGAAAAAATATTTGTCATTTTTTTAAGCTCTATTATTCAACTAGTTGGAATATTCACTGATAACAGTAAAAAAAAATACTGATATAGTACATACATAAAACATACATTATAACCTGTTTGGGACGTCATTATATAATGCTCCTTTACACCGTAACTTCACAGCTTTTAAAGAAAGGTATTATAATATCTTTACCCCTAGGACCAGATAAAGAAAAGAGTTACATACAACACAAGATAAAGGCTTAACCAGTATTTTCTATCTAAAAATAAAAATGAGAATTTAACTAGCCTTCTATCCTCATTCAGCAGGAGTCAAAAGGGGCCCTGTACTTGGAGAAAAGGTACCCCACTCCCAGCAGGGGTCAACAATGAGCCTCAGGTCCTCTTCATCTCCATCTAGAGAGGACAAAAAGGGGGAGCCCTAGTGAATACTCCTCACTACCTCTTAACACTCACAGATTCACCTCCACTACCTATCATGAGTCAGTCAGGACTGATCACATTCTGCCCTTCACTTACATTAGTCACTGCATCAAGCCCCAGACTCAAAGGTTATCCTTCATAACCCATACACTGATCCCCACAATGCCCTGCAGCTCCCCAATCTGCACCCTTCTCCCACTGCTCCCCAATTCCTGAAACCTTACACTATGATTTCTGGAATTCACAGCTTGATACCAGCAAACCACAAGTCTCTGTATCTTCCACCTATCTGTCTAAATGTTCCCTGAGGACAAGGATTCCCCTGCAGCCCTCTCCAGCAGATGTCGCTTTGTCTGCCACCATCTTCATACCACTGGGCCTAGAGGTGGTACACCAGGCCCTCACCGCCACTCTCAGAAAGTTTCCCCTCCTCCCTCCTTAAAACCCTTCAGCTTCGAATCTCATGTCATCAGATGTCACCCATATATTGCTGTGTCATCTATCAACCAGCAGGTCAATCTCCTTCATCCCTCAATGATTTTTAGCTTCTGGGTCTTTGTCACTTTCTCCAATACTAGTCTTAATTCTTGAAGACTTTGACACCCTGGCTTCTCAGTTCCTTGAGCAACTCTCCTCCAGTCATCTTGTCCTTCACTCTGCCCATGGTCAAATCCCCAACCAGCCCATTAGCAACCTCCCTCAATAATCTTGATTTCCAAAGTCTCTCTGTGACCTCCCCTTTCTAGCTGACTATTTTTAGTACCCTACTCCAACAACCCTCTGACCACACTGGGATCCACAATTCTATTCATTGTCCCTCTCTCCCCTCATGTTCTCTCTTCTTTCTTTACCCAGCTTAATTTCTATGATCAGTGACTCTAATCACTCCTTTGCATATGTCTTTAATTTCTTTGCCCTCCTCTTATACCATCACACTCAAGTGGAAATCCTCCATCTCTGGTTACTGATTAAGCAATCTTTCCACCTTTTCCATGCCTGTCCTACTATAGTTCTGCATGGCTGGAGAAAAACACCAATACTCAGCCATGTTAACTGGGTTTTACTTTAAATAAATAGGCCTTAATTCTCTCCATCTTTCTTAAACTATCGATATAATTTCATATCTTTCCTTCTCTCTTCAAACTTCCAATACTCTTTAAGATTCTGCCTATTTCACTGAAAAAGTTGAAACAATCAGAAGAGAATTTCCACGTGCTCCAACTAACACATTCACCCATCAACCTGCAGCTGTGTTCATATTCTCTCTCATCTACTCAAGAACATCCCTCCAGTAACTCTCCTGTCTATCTCGTGTATGATTAATCTCCCTCTTAAATGAAGCATTCCTATCAGCATGTAAGTATGCTATTATTTGTCCAATCTTTGAAAAGTCCCTCTGTTCGTCCCACTCCCCCTCTAGCTACTGGCTATTTCTCTGCTCTCCCATATAGTTAAAAGCCTCTAAAGAGTTGTTTGCATTCACTGTCTCTAATGCCAGGCCTCCCATTCTATTTCTAAAAACTTTTTTATTAAGATATAACACACATAAAGAAAAGCACACAAATCACAAATGTGCTACTGCTCAATGGCTGATCATAAGTGAATACAACCAGGTAACTACTACCTAGGACCATTCTTTTAAACCCACTCCAATCAGGTTTTCACCCCCACTACCCACCACCCCCATTACTAAAACTGCTCAAAGTCACCAATGACTTCTAAGTGTTTGAATCAATTAGTCACCTTTCAGTCCTCACCTTCCTTGACCTTCTGTCCTTGCAGCATTTGACATAGGTCATCACTCTTTCCCTTACTGAAACACTTCATTTGGATTCCAAAACATCATACTCTCTATCCTGATTTTCCTGCCTTACTTACCCCTTCCTTTTGGTCTTCGTTCTCCCCTTCTCCCCTACCTCTTAATCTTGCAGAGTCTAAGGCTTAGTCCTGGGACCTCTTCTATATCTACACTCAGTTAGTTCCCTTGGTGAGTTCATCTGGTCTCATGGCTTCAAATGCCAAATAAACGCAATTGATTTCCAAATTTCTATCTCCAGCCCAAACTTTTGAACTCCACATTCCTATACCGATTGCTTAACTGACATCTCTATTAGGATGTCTATTATTTGACATCTCAAAACTTAGTACAATCATTCCTCAGTATCCGCAGGGGACTGGTTTCAGGAACCCCGCCCCACAAGGATACTGAAATCCAAGGATGCTCAAATCCCTTATGTACAATAAAATGGCATATATTTGCATATAACCTACGTATACAGGCATACCTCAGAGATATCGCTGGTTCGGTTCCAAACCACCACAGTAAAGCAAGTTACATGGATTTTTTTGCATATGAAGGTTATGTTTATACTATACTGTAGTCTATTAAATGTGCAATAGCATTATGTCTAACAAAATAATGTACGTACCTTAATTTAAAAATACTTTATTGCTAAAAAATGTTAGTCATCATCTGAGCCTTCAGCAAGTCACAGTCTTTTTGCAACAGTAACATCAAAGGTCACTGATCACATATCGTTAACAAATATATCAGTAATGAAAAAGTTTGAAATATTGCGAGAATTACCAAAACGTGACACAAGAGACATTAAGTGATCAAATGCTGTTGGGAAAATGGCACCAATAGGCTTGCTCAAAGCAGGGTTGCCACAAACCTTCAATTTGTAAAAAATGTAATATCTGCGAAGTGCAATGCCTATACTTTAAATCATCTCTAAATTACTTATAATACTGAATAATGTAAATGCTATGTAAATAATTATAAATACAATGTAAATGTTATATAAACAGCTGCCAGTGCAATGTAAATTCATATTGTTTTTGGAACTTTCTGGAATTTCTTCCCCCTGAATATTTTTCTTTTTTTTTTGCGGTACGTGGGCCTCTCACTGTTGTGGCCTCTCCCATTGCGGAGCACAGGCTCCGGACGCGCAGGCTCAGCGGCCATGGCTCACGGGCCTAGCCGCTCCGCGGCATGTGGGATCCTCCCGAACCAGGGCACGAACCCGTGTCCCCTGCATCGGCAGGCAGACTCTTAACCACTGCGCCACCAGGGAAGCCCCCGCCCCGAATATTTTTGATCCATGGTTGGCTGAATCCATGGATGCAGAACCTGCACATATGGTGGCCTGAATGCATGCCCAAAACTGAACTGCTGGTCTATCCTTGGAAACTGTGCCACCTGGGGTATTCCCCATCTCAGCTAATGGCAACTCCATCCTACCAGCTGCCAGATAAAAACCTTTCCTCATAATCTATATTCAGTCTATCAGGAAATCCCAATGGTTCTACCTTCAAATATATATCCCAAAACTCTTTCTCCCCACCTCTACAGCTACTAACCTGGTCCAAACCATGAGCATCTCTCACTGAATGATTGAAACAGTCTTCTAATTGATCTCCCTGTTACTGGACTTATCACCCTATAGTCTATTCTCAAAACTGTAGCCAGACTGATGCTTTTAATATGTGTCAGATCATGCAACTCTTTTGCTCAATCGTTCCCCATTTTACTCAGAGAAAACCAATCTCCTTACGAAGGCCTACAAGCCCTATGTGATCTGGTCTATTACTTCCAATCTTATCTCTTACCACTCTCCCTTTCTGCACTTTTCATTCCAGCCACACTGGCCTCCTTGTTATTCATCACGGAGGCCAGACACCTTCCTGCCTTAGCAAAAAGCCCTTTGCACTTTACTGGTTCCTCTACCTGAAACACTCTCTCTCAGATTTCCTCATGGCTTGCTTCCTTACCTTCTTCAAACCTTTATTCGGATGTCTCCTCATTAAGGCATACTCTGACCAGCTTATTTAAACCTGCAATCCTCCCCCTCCAATCCTCCTCCTTCTCCTTTTCCTGTTCTATTATTTTCATAGCATTTACTACCCTCTAACACACTATATTATTTACTAATTTATTGTGTTTACTGTCTGTAGTAGGCAGAAAAATGGCCTCTCCAAAGATATAGTCACTTTCTAATACCCAGAACCTGTGAATATTACCTGTATGACAGCAGATAGGATAAAAAATTAAGGATCTTGGGAGAAGGCACTTATCCTGAATTATCTAGGTGGGTTCTAAATGTCATCACAGTATCCTTGTAAGAAGGACACAGAAGGAGATATGAAACAGATACAGAGAGAAGAAAGTAATATGAGGACAGAGGCAGAAACTGGAGTGATGCGGCCATAAGCCCAGGGATGCCAAGGCAGCCTCTGGTAACTGGAAACAAACAGATTCACCCCCAGAGGGAGTGTGGCTCTGCCAACACCTTGATGTCAACACACCTGTGGCCTCTAGAGCTGTGAAAGAATAATTTCGCTTATTTTGTTCATTGCTTTCGCTTAACTCCTAAATAGTGCCTGCCAAATGGCGGACACTTGATAAATATTTGTTCAGTGAATGAATGAATGAATGAAATATCCTCAGTCAAATACCACCATCTGATTATAAAGAGTCGATATCCTGCCTTTATTCAGACAAAACCATTAACTGTTTCTATGGGTACATATATTAGGTAATATAAAAGCACAGGAAAAGCTTAGAAAGTTATACACAAAACTCTCAAAAGGGGGAGAACAAAACAGATATTTTTATAAAAAGAAGAACATATTCATGTAATGGTTGTATAATTAAAAACTAAAATATTTTTAGTTTTCTGATTTTTCAAAAAACATCATTCCATTCTCAATATACTTTTAATAACAAGATGTCTCTTCCCTATAAATTTAAAAAATAATGTTAAATGTTAGTTTCTACTTGTATGAGAGATTTATGTTAGACCACCAATAAAGGGAAAAATAAGGCATTCCTGAATCTGAAGTAGGCGATGAAGCTGACATTTAATTTTTTTTTAATGGAAAAAACTACTAAAATGGGGCAAATGTTAAGTGTGTCATATAAATAATAAAAAAGAACATAGACAACCTCTCTTCACTGAATGCTATACCATTTACTTGGAGACTAAGAAAAACTGTTTCAGAGAGAAAAGTTGAAAACCAGAGAAAGCAAAAAATCTGCAGCTTTGAATGACTTATATACAAAAGAAATAATGAAGAAAAAATATTTCCAACGAAATGGGAACATTTTTCTACTAAGGAAAGTAACTTTACCTGCAGCATGTAGTTGATCTGCCAAATCGTACAATAATTTAAAGTTCTCTCCACTCTTCAAACCCCGACCTCATTTAAAAAGATGAAAAAAAAAATTGAGCAAATATAAACTCCATTCCATAAAAATTTTGAACTTGGTATACATGAGTGAATCTTCATATTACACAACTGCCATCTCCTCTATAAAGTCTTTCCTGAGTTCTCCCATGATATTCCTGTACTTCTCCTATAAAGCATTTAACACTACTGTAATTAACTAATTGGTTAACTAATGGTATAATCAGTCTTTAAAATCAGTGTTCCCCACTAGAAGAAAAACTCTTTCAATACAAGATCCTTACCTATCTTGGTCACTGCTATTTTTAGCAATACTTAGCTGAACAACTGAAAGAAGTTATTATTTTCATGGAAGTCATTCCACTAGACTTTCAACTCCCTAACAGCAAGAACAATCTGCCTTTTCCTCTTTGTTTCTTCAGCACTTTGCAATGGGCCTGGCAGAGAACATATACCCAATAAACATTTCTTAAAAAAATAAGTGAATAAACCAGTCAGATATACCTTTTTTGAAATATTAAATTATTTCCTCTCAATGCCACTTGCAATAGGAGGCTGTATGGAAGCTTAATTATTTCATTTGATGTTTAGTTTGGGAAGATTTTTAAATCACAGCAGTTATTTTTTTAAAAAGCCAGCAGGCTATAAAATGTGGGCCTTTTAGTTTGTTTCTTGGTCTTTTTTTTTTTAAGTAAGAAACATGACATACAAAAAGAAGCAAGTCTTGTGCAATATTAACAGCTTTGATACTAAATGTGAAAAAACTTTCAAAGAGTTATCCATAGAGACCTGGACTGCACTGGAGGTCTTTCAAAGTAGAGTGAAAGGTGGGAATCACACAACACAGCCCTGAGATTCCAACCAGTTCTTTCTGTGATTTCAGAAGTCAACCATACTCTTCTGAATAACACAGAAGTCAGTCAAAAAGACAAAGCTATGGAGTTGAGAGATTTGTACCATGCTCCCCCTGGTGCCAATGACACAGATTTGCAACAGAAAGTCCAAACTGTGTATTAAACTCATGATTTCATTTTCCTAATCGGTAAAATGGGACTAATATTCGCAACTTACCTACTTCTTACATTTGAAAAAACACCTGTGCGCCTCTAAAATGAGTACTAATAAAAGCAAAGTATTTTAAGTTTACATTATTTTTTTAAATTAATAAATTACAATATTCCACTTACCACCAGATACCACCACTTTGGCACCTGTTAGCTCTGGTCGATCGCTTTTTGTTAATTTCTGGTCAAGCCATTCTGATATCCCCACTGGGGAAGCACTTGACGCTGCATATATTGATACATATAACAAAACACAGAGCATGAATTCAAGTTCTACAGTAAAAAATAATTTTTTAAGAGAAATACACAAAGAATTAATTCCAGGAAATTTAACTTTGTTAGTTACTGTGAATTTTTTATGCCACTAATTTCATTCTCTCTGATTTTATGAAAGACAACTAGATTCCAGCCTTCACCTCATTAGCTCATTGAGAAGTCATTTAACTCTCTGAGTCTAGCTATAAAACTGGAATAAGCCTCTCTCTATGGGGTTCAACAAGATACTGTATATGTTAAAGTATAACACCTTCCATAAGTTTACTATTATTACATTATTCCATTATATTGAATCTCTATTATAACAGGCAACAGTGAGAGGGGAGTAAAAAAATCTTTACATCAACATAACGGATTAATCTTAATGCACCCCCCTCTCCCCTACCCTTTTGATGTACACCAAAGCAAATATCTGAGGACCAAAAACGATATAAATATTTCTTATTTTTGTATAAACTTGGGAATAATATTTAGATTGAGCTCTCAAACACTCTGCATTAGAAATTTAACTAGAAGCCTTCTCTTATTCTAATATAATCTCTGAGCTAAAAACTAAAAAACTGAAATAAATACAAACAAATTCAAAGGAACACTCACCCTTTTCTGAGCTGGCACTACCTCCACTTGTTGCTGCAGCTTCAAAAGATGTTCCTCGGACAGAAAACACCTTCACTTTCTCATCACACTTCACTGTACATAAAGCATTTCCTGTAATACACATTTATTTTTAAGAAACCACCATGAAAGGCAAAAAGCCTCCCAAATATTCCTTTGAGGTTCAGAATTTACTTCACAAAGAGAAGGAAGAAAAACTGTAGACCAGTTACTTGTTTTCTACCTTTACTAAGTATAGGATAAAGGACTACACACTGAAGAAACATATCAGTGGCTCTCTGTATAACCTTGGATGTCTTTAAAAATAGAACAAGTGCTGACCTGCGTGGAAGAAACAAACTGGAAAAGGCAGTCACACTAATCAGGTACACTCTTCCTAAAAGGAATATAAACAAAAGCTTCCTTCTCCAAAAACAACATAATCAGTAACTCAACAACATGAGCTGCGACAATAAGAACGAAGCTACTATGCCTTGCTAAGGGAGGAAAATAAGTGAAAACATGATCAGGCACAAAGGACAGGAAGTGTGATGCATCAAGACTTTTAAAGGATTTGAAACATTTCTTATGGATTAGCAATCACATTAAGAGTGACCTAAACTATGACCAAATATTTTCCTTTAAACACTACTAACGATGAAAGATCTGATTTGAGAATTGCCCATTTATACTGAAACACACAACTTCGATCAGAAAGAACAAAGAGTTCACTGCCTTCTCCAGCCCCACTAGAGACCAGCATGCTTACCAAAAGATCAACTAAAGAGATACCAAAATGAATATCGTAATGCAGATGGAAATGAAGTAGAAGCAGCAAAGAAGACTGAAAATACTACTTTACAATAAAGATGTTAAAAAAAAAAAGAAAATACTACTTAAAAAAAATAGAAAATGTTCTTTTCCAGGTGCCACTTACAAAATATACTAAATAGTAAATCTAATTTTTATTGATCACTGGAAAAATCTCACTCCGTACACTGAATGATCAGGAAGGAAAGAAGTGTGTTCCAGATTTACCAGAGAGAATGTCATGTCATGGTCCAGCAGCAATTCTAAGACTAAGATTTTCCTCAGAAATCTTTAAGATGGTCCATATTTCAAAATCCTATCTTCAAGATTAATCTCTGCTTTTAAAGTTTTCAAAAATGTAACATACTGATTAATTATTTTCCTTGGGTACTCACCTGCATAAATGGTTCTCACAAATGTGTCAGGTGATTTGATTGCAATGATGTCAGAAATAGGGGCAACATCAAGTTTGGCTGCTATTCTGGGCAAAAGGTTCTAAAAGCAAAATAAGTAGTGAGTTACACACATACATGCTGATGGATGGCTATAAAGTATAAGCAATAACATTCTCTAAATGGAAATTCTGTAGAAATTTTAATTTGAATATTTTGTATCTCACATGCATCTTTAGACATACCACAATTTCAAGCACAACTTTTTGGATAGTCTTTGAGCATAAGTAAGAGTCGATGATTACTCTAACTACATTAAGAGTTTTATAGCAATAAATTACCTTAACTCAGTATGCTGAATTATGAGATACGATATTTGCTTTAATGATCATCATTTATGAAGTGTGACAGTTACAGACTACTGAATTTAGAAAATATAGAAAAATATTTAGAGTAGTAGTAAAATTCTCAAATACTGAGAAAGAACATACTTGTATATGTTTATTTAATGTACATGAAACAAAAAATTTCAAAGCAGACATTTTCACCTTTTTAAAAAGGGATGTTGCATTTAAAAAGACCAAAACTAACCTAAGTGTCCATCAATAGGGGATAGGTTTATAAATTATAGTTCATCCATATAATTTTAAAAAATGAGAAAAGTAAAGCACAATGCCTCTCTCTCTCTCTCTCTCTCTCTCTCTCTATATATATATATATATATATACACACACACACACACACACACACATATATCTCAACAAAAATTAATGTACGTGCTTTTCCTTGTATATGCATATAACATCTTTGGAATAGATACATGTGGTAACTTTGCTCCCACTAGCAGGGACCATTGGGCAAGCCACAATATTCCCAGGCCTTAGTTACTTCACCTCACAAAGAGAGGAAGAGAATCTCTATGCTTCTACTCTAAATTTGTCTCTCAGGCTCTAAAACAGAATCAGTTAGTGAAGAATGAATATCCATGCTTTCTAGATTCAGAGGTTCTCTTAGATGATGACACCATCTAAGTGTAATTTTAAAAGTGAAGCGTTGCTTTGATCACATAAATAGAAAAGGTGAATTGTACACTACTTTCTACAGAGAGCTTACTCCATGGCATCTCCTAAACTCAGTACATGATACTACCTCTAGCAGGCAAACTTTCATTATGACAGTACTCAAGTTCCTCTCCTCACTCCATCCCCAAACTCTCTCTGTTCCTCTAAGAATTCTCTCAGGATTATCGTCTAATCACTCCTTTATTCTTCATCCTCTTGCACGCATGTACAATTATACTATTTAATTGGCACTAACGTGTATTTTGTTTTAAAATACTTTTTAATATACATACTATATGACCCTCAACTAAATTTATAAAGCACCCTGAGAACAGAGGTTGTGTGTCTTCTGCTTCTTGTGTCTCTGCCCCGTATCTAATAAGCAGTTCTACATAAATCGATGCTAACAAGTGTTAAAAGCCTGAATCAAATTTCCTCCTGTTGCATCTGAAAATCTATAAAGATTTTCTAATTTTCAATCTATTGCTACCTATGTTATATAGTAATCCCCTTTCAACCATGATAAAAGAGCTACTGAAAAGTACTGTAGTTTATAAATCCACAATTAGAAAAAATTAAGATTTCATAGGAAATAAAGGGCTTGGGAAAATAATTAAAATTCCATTAAACATAGCTCTAACTTGATAAATAAGAGGTTTAGAAGACACGTGCTTTTAAAACAAACCAAATTTGTCAGCATTTAAAGTCTACTTCAGTAAGTAACTCTTTTTCCTGAGCCACCTTCTTTAAATTGTTCAGGAAATACTGCTGGAATATTGTTACCTGGCTGAGCAGATTCTCTTACAAATTTTATGATATGCAGACTGTGCTTCTTTTTAAAGTTTTAGAACTTTCTAAACTTGAAATTTAATATATTTTGTACTTCTATTATCCCTTGTTTTATTTTAGCACTTCTTGAAAAAAAATTTACCACAGTACTTAAAGGCACATGTTTTTCCAGGTCTGATCTTCTGTCTGGATGTCCTGAGAGGATGGATGGTAAACAGATCTATTTCTACACTATCCAACAGGCTCAACCACATGGTTTCAGGGAAGGAGAGGCAATAACTAACACAGTTTTCTTTTGATGCACAAAAAGATGACAGATTTTTAAACTCTAGCATACCAGCACAAAGGTGTGGTATCTTGAAAACACAATTGGTGAAGAACTGTTATACAGCCAATTGTTTAGCTTAATCTGATGGACTCTTCCTCATTCCAAATCCATTCAGAGGCTGCAGCAACAGCTACTATTATGTGACCTTTGTTCTCAAAACTCCCATATGTCACAACATACAAACCAAGGCTAGAGTATTAAAATCTAGCTAATCAGATACAACAAACACCCCTTCTTGGTTTAACAATCTTTTAGGTAAACTCTCATCACAGAAACTCAGACTCACGAAATTGTTTAAATCACCCAACACAGAACCAAACTCTCAGAGATGGAATGGTCCATAAAGATCTTTTAGTTCAATGCTCATGTACAACAATCCAAAGTACAGGAGCTGGATGTCAAGCCTCTGACTTAATCATTTCCAAGGGAAGTGAAACCTGCCATAGAAAAAACCCATTCCATTTTAACATTTCTAGTTGGTAGATCATAGACATCACTTGGCCAAACCGCATCATTTTACATATCAGAAAACAGATTTCAGGAAGGTGAATGACTAGCCCAGAGTCATATATCATATATATAAGAACCATCTTACTTAGCAATTACCAAACCCCACACAAAAATGGGAAAACTTATGATAGTCTGCAATGTGACAACCTAATTGTTGTCACATTGTTATTAGTAAAAGGACAATTATTCATTAAACTCATGTATTTACATTGTAGATTACAAATTCTGTTATTGCCTAGAAATTCTACTAATCTTAAAAGAAAAAATTTAATGAATTCAAAGTGATAATTCTGAGCTTAAAAACAAACTAGAGCAATTCACATGGGTGACAGTGCAAGATCCCTACATGTTTGCAGTGATTCACGTCTAGAAGCAATATTGCACTACATATAAATATTCACAAACACTATTCATTTTGCAAGAAAAGAGATCAATCTATTGGGAACTCACTGCTAATACCACTCGACATGGTTAGCTGATGAGAGAGCTTATATCTTATTCCCCAAACTCATATTTAAAAATCAATTACAATTGTGAATGTAAAAGGAAAAAAGTCAAATCAAGACACTTCAAAGAAGAAATTTAAATGACTGATAACTATATGAAAAGATATTTGACCTCACTATCAATCAGAGAAATGCAAAATTGTTAAAGATGTAATTTTTCACACATCAGATTGGGGGGAAATGTTAAAATGTACAATAGCAAGTGTTGGCAAGCTATGTAACTGGTGGAGTGCAAACTGAGGCATCCTTTCATGAGCAATTTAGCAATATACATCAAAATTTTAAAAGCACGTAGTCTTGACCCAGCTATTTCACTTCTAGAACTCTGTTCTAAATAAATACCAGCCCATGTATACAAAGGTATATACAAGGACGTTTCTTCACAGCAAAGTTCATAAATACAAAAAAATTAGAAACAACCTAACTGTCCATCCTTGGCTAACTATGAAATATTATGCAGCCATTTAAAAAATGAGATAGACACATTATGAGCAAATATTTTCAAGATATACTCTTAAGTGAAAACCACCAGTCACAAAACAATTCATGCTATACTATCACATTCTAGAAGTAAAAAAAAAAAAAAAAAAAAAGTACATTTATTATAATTTGAAAATCCACAGGAAAAGGCTTAAAAGAATGTACAACTGTTAACACCAGTACTTTGGAAGAGGGAAGAGAGTTGGGAATAAGAAAGGGGAATTGTGATACCTTGCTCTGCATACTGCTTTACTGTATGCACCTTTTATAATAAGAATGTATTTGTGTACAACTTAATTTACCATCTTTAAAGGTAAAAATAAAAGCTACAAGCTGCAGCTTATTAAGAATGGGATAAAAGAAAAGGGAGCTAGAATAATACCCATGGTCACAGGGAGAGCAAGAAAGACCCACTGACAAATTCCTTCTCTTGGGCTCCCCCTACATTCCCCCTCCCTTTTTTTTAAACTTCATGCAGACCACGACCCATCTCATAGCACATTCTTTCTTCAGACATATCACAATGCACATGATCAGATTACACCTTTCTCTACCCTAAGGATGTCTTCAACCACACAGCCCTTCCCAAATCCCCCAAGCAGATAAATTTGGCCTTTCTAAATATCCATCAGTCACCCAAACAAAGCCATCTCTTATGATGGGTTACTAATACAAATGACATTCACACAATAAGAAAGTTCAACGTTGTTTTTAAAGAAAAATGATTTTTTTTTAAATAGAGTTTTCTCCATAACAAAATCTGAAAATCTGGAAGAGGCATTCTAATAAATTGTGACGAAATCTTGAAAGAACAGAGTTGTCTCTGTGACAAAATGGAAAGCCTGGAGATAGCATTTTCACAGAAATTATAACAAAATCTTGAAAGAATACATTTTAGCAAAACTATCACATTAATTCTGAAAGCCAGGATTAGCTATCTAAACAAAGTCTGCTGTACATTTTCAGCACAATGAAATCTAATGCTTCCAAGTAGTGACATCAGATTCCACAGTCTCAATCTTCTCACCTTTCCAAAGGCAGATGCTCCAGCGCAGATGTGTGTGTAATTAAACTGCTTCTGAGTTGCCAAAATCAATGGTGTCAGTTCCTCTGAGAATTAAACACATTTGATAAACACATTTCATAGTATTTTATTTATTTCATAAATTCATAAACTTATTTATTTCTACTGGAAAAACTCACCTGGAAGGAGGCCTTTGTACACATCATGCTGAGCCACCAGAACTTTTGCTACACCTGTTACTTTGCAGAGATCTTGTGCCACCTATGAATAAAAGTTTTCAATTATCCATCTAACAGAAAGATACTGATAGATCCACCACTACAATTATCAACAGAGCATAAAATCTTAATGGCCAACTGTAAAAACTGTTCTTATGGGAAAAAGGACTATTTGGGAATTTAAAAAATTATTTAACAAAGAAAATCTTAAGCCAATTGATCTTACTGTCCACTGACCTTAAACAAAAATTCCTGCCTTGAAAAAGAGAAGTACTCATTGATAAACCAAAATCAACACAGCTGTCTACTCAAATTTTGTTGTACATTGTGCTCTTTCCTTTCACTCAGTGCAAATGTAAATTCACATTTTAGAAATGGTGAAAATGAAGCAACAGTTAGATTCTTTCACAATAACAACACAGCCAACACACTTCAGACTCAGGGTTCCTAGAGCTAAAGAACAGGAGTTAACCACATTGGTATACAGACTACTGCACTTTATCTGGCAATAATAATTTCTGCTGATTTTAAAATTAGTGAGTGAATCTGGGCAATAAAGAAAATCTTATATAACAGTCCCCTGTGAACCACTGAGTTCCTACTCACTGACATATATTTATCTATGATGAAGCAAAATATTTTGTATTTGAAATCCTCATTTCTTCTGTTTAGAATCAGGATGGGGTTCTGGGAAAGCTTTCTGACCACTCAGACTTCCTGTATACAGAAGGCAATTAGAATTCCTCCTTTTAAATCTCTTTAATTACAGCATAACTAGTTTCTGCTTTAGGAGAAACATGGTAATCATATTATGGTCTACTGTCTTCTTGTTTACCTCCATGCTGATTCACTGAGGTGTAGGCATAAAATGCTGTGCCTCCTGTCCCCTCCCTTGATGGTGGGTAAGATTGTAACAATATTCACTGAAGAAAGAATGCAGTGCAAAAGCACCTCTTCTGAATCAAGTGTTCACTGGAAGACAATCTTGTACTATCAAAACCATCTTTTTTTTAAAAAAAAACAAAAACCAGCAAAAACTTCAGGCACTACACAGAAGAGTCACTTGCTGTTTATGATACCTACAGAAAACAATATAAAACTGAAATACGCCTAGGCTATTAACAGAGTCTCTATATACAGGTACTGATTGTTTTTCTTTAAGATTAAAATGTGGCACGACAATAAAATTGTACCTGAAGAAAAGATGATTTGTTTTGATCTTTCTCAAAATAATGTAAATAAAATAGCATCAAATATTTTTAAGTCATATTAGAATAATTATTTAAAATCACAGCAAAATAAATAATCAAATCCAGAACTAGTATATCTGAAAGTAGGGCAACCAAAAAGATAGTTTAGCTATATCATCATACATTGTGGTTAATAACTATATAAGATTCAACAAGTGTTAGCAGGATTTTGGTAAAGAAATCCACATAACCGCAAACCTGCTTGAATACATTCTTGTAAGATACCAATTTCACATAAGAATATGGACAGAAGCAACACTAACATTCTGAACCTGCATTACATCACATGCTCTGCAACAGTGCCATTTAATAAAAAATAAATTAAACCCTCTAAAAAGAAACATGCTCTATTAGGGATTTCTTCCTCTGAGGTCCAAGCCCCCAGCTATACAACTGGCAACTCCTGTATAGTGAGAGGGAACGGGCGGCTCAAGCTGGGTAAGCTTAATTGAAGCACAATTTCAACTACACTACAGCCCAGAGGTACAGACTCTGCATACCACATTAGAGCTCCTTTCCAGGGGGTTAGTTTACAAAGCTGTCACTGTCTTATTTCAACAACAACCAAAATGAAGAACACCTTTTAGTAGCAGCTATAGTTTAGAAAGCATAACACTTACATTTGAATTCTTACACCAATTAAAAATTAACACGCATGATACTTTTTCCAGATTTACCACTTACAGGAATTAAAAGCAATTAGCAAGTATATTCATCAATACAAAAAAGGGATCGGCTATTAACCTCTAAGGGGACTCAAATATTATCACTCTACTTGGTACCTGATGGTACATGATGGTGCCAGTGGAACTAAATTAAGTATTCTACCTCATTTCAAAAGATAAAATGCCTGGTGAGCAAACCTTTTAGTTCCTTTTTTCACACGTAGTAACGGTTGTGACATTCAGCATTTAATGAGGACCAGAGACCAGTTTGGGTTACAGTCCTCAGCATAATTCTCTGTCTCCATCTTTCCCTGTCTCTTGATGGAGATTATATTTGCTATGGTTGACCTTAAAAATTTCTCACCTTGTCACATTTGGTTCCAGCGACTAAACAGGACACTTCACCTCCAAGACGATTGGCTGCAGTGATGGTATTTAATGTAATGGGTGCTAGGGTATCATTTGCATGCTCAGCTATTACCAGGGTACTCTGAAATCGTAGCAATGAGGCCTAAAAAGAGAAAGAAAAAAAGAATGTTGTAATACAAACTTTATTTTTACTCTAATTGGTAAGCATGTGTGCTTTAAAGAAAACTGTATGCAATATTCAGTTTTATAAATGTATTTATAAAATACTTGCTCAGTAGCAAAAATTTGGGCTGTGTCTATCACTCTATTACTGATAGTCTTACCTAATAAAAACAGAGAATACAAATTAGTATTCTACTGTTAGAAAAAAAATTTTATTATTTCCAAGCAACTTTCCCACTAATCCATGTTCAATAACAAACTGATAAATGTATCTAAATTTAAAATCCTTAGAACACATTAACTATCAAACTAGGAATCAGCTACTACCAATTACATTCACTTGCAGCAATACTGCTAAACAGTACAGTGTATCTAGAAATAATGATTATGAAATCAATTACTAAAGTTCTGTTGCTTCAGGCAAAATGAATACCAAAATAACTGATAATGTAAATCTGCCTTTAAAATACAATACTACACAGCAATTTTGCTAAAGTTTCAATTGTTCAAATATGCTTCCAACTTCAAAAAAGAAGCTTTTGGACAGTATCTTGGAACCAACTAATAACCATCCATAGCTACTGTGGACTATCAAGAGACCACCAATAGTTCATGGTCATTTGAAATAATTTCAAACACCAGAAACACAAAGGTGAACAAGAATGGTCCCTGCACTCAAAGTTTTCAAGAGAAATTAAGACTTGTTCGCATACAATTATAAGTTTTCAATTAATGAAGAGAGCCAAAATGTTGGCAGCTGCCGATCATGAAGCAGAGAATCAAGAGGAAGAATGGAAGGAAGTTTAGGTATTCCTATCATGTGAAAGGATAAGGAAGCATACCACAGGCACGAGGAAAGGAGAAAATTTTGGGAACTATCCTTGTGGAAAACGGCAATGAAAAATGAGAAAAAGGGGCACTGATGATCAAATGTCATGGTTCTGTGGCTTTAAATTCAGCAATAATCTTCAGATCTGGAGTTGGAGTGAACAAAGCAGAGTGTAAAATGTACCCAGAGCTTAAAATTTACAAAGAGGGTATGAATGAAGGGAAGCCAGGTACATACAGGACTATAATGCTGGTTGCACAACTAAATTGACAAAATACATATTTTTTTGTTTACTCTATTGTATATATCAATTGCTATATTCTTCACCTTTTTATTAATATATGAGCATATCAGTTCAACTAGTTTCCATAATCATTTGGGTTATTAGTAATTTTTTATTATTATAAATAATGCAGAGACGAGCATCCTCATAGCCAAAGCTCTGCACTTATCCTCAACAGATAAGAGTTCCTTTTAGTCCAGTAAGACCTTTTTGGCTGAAACTTAGCCAAGTTACTCTACCTGCTCTGCTTCCACGGATGACTAAGTCAGATTCTGTGCAACCTTCAACAAAATAGGCCCTTCTTCCTCTAAGCCTCCTACTTCTACCACTGCAACCCCTTCCTTCTCCTCAGCCCCCTAAACCCCCTCTATCCTTGAACCTAATCCCAGAGCTGGGGGCCAGAGACTCCAAGGCAAGCCTTCAGGGGCAGAAATGCTTCCAGAGCCACAGAATGAGGATGGAAAGAGGAAGAGGACAGCACTGAAGAATATGCCAGAGGAAGAAATTGCTGCATTGTGTATCAGTGGATAGCATTTCTTGTCTTTTTTCCTCCCTTTCTGTTCACTCAAAGGGAGCAAGAAAAGGGGAGAAAATTAGACTTTTGTTTTTGCCAAATCAAGTCGCTGTTTGTATAACTTTTCCTTTTTTACGATAAAAAAAAATTGCCTTCTCACGAGAGGTGAAATTCTTTATGGTTAAGGTTAGAAATCTTTATGCACTTCTTAAGATTCTCTTCTTATGACAAATTCCTAGGAGTGTTAGATCAAGAGATAGACACATTTTCAAGGCTTTTAATACAGATTGACGCAAACTGTTCTCCAGAAAAGTTGTAGCAATTCAAAATTCACAATTCCTGGGATGGCATGAAAGTTCTTAGAAGACAAACACCATGCCTGTTCACTTTTGTATCCCCATAGTCTAGAACAATATTGTTTCCAATATACATCTGTAGAATTATACAGTACTTCTTTTTTAATCAGAAGAGCACAATATCTTGTAAAGAACTTTGTAATTAGGACCCAATGGCATAATTTATGATTTAAATCACATTTCACAAGAATTGCCAGTAACAAACTATTTATTACCAATATATATCAGACACCATATTTTTGATTATGCTTCACACATCATTTGCCATAAAAATTATGAGCTTTTCATCACCATTTAAAGAATAAATCCAAGATTTGGTGGCAAAAGGCCCATATTTGCTATAAATTATAGTTCTAACATAAGATAAATTAGGTAGTGTCCTAAGGAATTGTCAAGCCTTTTAGAACTTCCAAGGGATCACTGCATATTCTTTCTAAAAGACTATTCAAAATTAAATTTATAAGAATAAACAACAAAAGAATATACATAAGAAACTACTCAGTCCGTCTATCTGATCAATCTTTACTAAGTACTACATATATCATAAGGCACTCCATATTACTTTATCAATTGACTCCTTTATAGTTTTTTTAATACTACGCTTTCTTCTAATTCAATGTTCCATCTTCTATTTCTCAGATACCACCTAAAGAGAAGCTGCAGCATCTAAACATGGTTATGTAGCTTAATTCAGCAATAACAGCTGTGTGTAGCCTACAGCAGAAAAAACTGGTCTGTGACCTTTAAAATGTTATTCCTCACTCCAGAGCCCAGTTTCTTCATCTTCAAATTGAAGGAGACAAACTAGATCAATGGTTTTCAGACTATACTCCATCCAGGGAGGCACCTCAGGAATGACCGCATAGAATAAAGTGAGAACCAGGCAGGTAGGGCTGCCAGAATGGTCCCCAGCTTTGCTTTAACCAAATTAACCAAACTAATATTATAGAGCCCTGTACTAAGATAAAATTGTATTTAAAATTCAAGAAACCTCTATGATGTAGGTACCATTATTATCCTGAGTTTACAGATGAGGGAATTGGAGCTTAGTGGCTACATAGCTAAGAAACAGAGCCAGGTTAAAGTCCAGGTAGTTGGACTCCAGATTTGGGGTTTTTAATTACCAGCTCTCATCAAAGCACCATCATTTTTAGCTGTTTTATATATGGGTCATTCCTGTAATGTTTCACTTAGCAAATATTCTCTTGTTTAAAAAAAAATAGCACTGGTCAAAAAGAAACAAAAAGATGATATCAAAGGCCTCTTTTCCAGCTCTAAAAATTCTGTAACCCTAAAATCCTATTTTAAATAGAAGTGGTATAGAATATCACAAAAGATACAAAAAATACAGGTCCCGGGCTTCCCTGGTGGCGCAGTGGTTGAGAGTCCTCCTGCCGATGCAGGGGACACGGGTTAGTGCCCCGGTCCGGGAAGATCCCACATGCCGCAGAGCGGCTGGGCCCATGAGCCATGGCCGCTGAGCCTGCGCATCCGGAGCCTGTGCTCCGCAACGGGACAGTCCACAATAGTGAGAGGCCCGCGTACCGCAAAAAAAAAAAATACAGGTCCCATTACTGAAAAGGTTTTTAAATGAAAGTCATTTCATTATCTTATGACCCATTCATTGCATCTGTAGACTTTAGGGCCCTCTCTTTTATGGGGAAAAAAGGAGCCAAATCTTAAACATCTGAAGGTAACTATTGAAATCAGTAAGATAGCTGCTCAGAAAAGAATCTCAATCTCTTCAAAACACTGCTACTTAAATTAAAATTAATTCATGCAGACCAGTGCCACCATATATTCTTGGTCATCAACCTTATCTGGGCCCTCTGCCTGGCAATGTTACTATGACATCCTTGTTGGCACTCTCACTCACTCTCCACAGCAACTATTTCCAATATCCCCTTCTGACATTTTTCAAACTGCCAACATAGTCTGCTCCTTACTCTCAGAAGAAAGCCTCACTTCTTACTTTGCAATGAAAACTGAAGCCATCAGAAAAGAACTGCTTCCCCTTCCTGATATCCAACACAGAAATTCCCACCCCTGCTCTATCACAGTAGAAGCTGCTGCAGGCCCTTCCTCCTGGATCTGATCCCTTCGTCTGGACTCTGGATTCCATCCTCTCAAATCTAGTCAAACACTTCATTCTGTAATCACCTCTCAGTAACGTTTCCAACCTCTCCCACCTCTCCCTTTTCCTGGGCTCCTTCCCGTCAACTTTAAAACATGTTTGAAGCTCTCCCAATTTTAATGAAACCCAAAATTAAAAATCCATTATCCCACCTTTCACTCCAGCTAATTCCTCATCTCCCATACACACCTCAACTACTGTACTTGTATCCTGGCTTCTGCACTCACCAAAATTACCAACAAATACTTTTCATGCTTACTTCTTCTCTCAAAATGTTTGAAATTACTGACTAGTCCATTCTTACTTCCATTGCTTAATTTATAATTTATCATCTATATAAAAATGAGATATACAGACAGAGATAGAGGTATCAAATCTCTCTCCTAAGTGCTAGACCTATATAATTAGGTTACACCTGCATATCCAATTGCTTAACTTGACTCATCAATCACTCACCAACTCAGCAAATCCAAATCTTAACTCATCTTTCCCTTGATCCTCCAGTCCCCTCCCATACTGCTTCTCTGGAGTTCTTCAGGGGATGCACCATCCCCTAACAAGTTGCCCAAACCATGATCTGAGAGTCATATCTGGGTTTTTTCCTCAACTCTCACAGCCAATCAACCACTAAAGCTGTAACAATTCTTCCTTCTAAATATAGTATCTCCTAACTCCACTCACTTCTCTCCATCTTTAATTCCACTACCTAGTGCAGGCCATTAACCCTCTCTTATTACTCCAACTGACTCCCAAACCAACTTTGCTCCCATCCAATCCATTTCTCTCAGTGATCTTTAAATGATAAAAATCCAACGTTATTCTCCTGCTCAAACAAGTCAACTGCTTCCTGCCTCCTTAGGATATGGTAAACTAGACTCCTTAGATTGGCTTACCAGGCATTTATTCTATGGCCTGATCTACCTCCCTAGCCATATATCTTTTGCTCTATTTATAACTTACTTTCGGATACTTGAACTTGCCCTGCTCTTTCTGACCTTTAGCCTGTCCTCACATTGTTCCCTCTGACTTAAGGACCTCTTCCTCTATTATCAGATTAGCTTCCAATCACCCTTAGATTTTCTGCTTAAATGCCAACCCCTCCAAGAAACTTTAGTACAGTGCTGTGGTAAAGAGTACAGGCGCTAGAGCTCCCCTGCCTGTTCTTGTTTTTTGTTTTTGTTTTTAAATTTTCTGGCTGCACTGTGCGGCCTGCAGGATCTTAGCTCCCCAACCAATGATCAGTCCTGGGTCCGGGCAGTGAAAGTGCAGAGTCTGATCCACTGGACAGCCAGGGAATTCCTGCCTGGGTTTAAATCCCACCTCCACCATTACTTCTTTGTGCCTCAGTTCCCAGATCATAAAATGTAGATGATGATAACAACAGTAATAATCTCAGAGTTGTTGGGAAGGATTAAATTAGTAATTGTAAAATGAAGCTCTTGGGATAGTTCCTGGAACATAATAAATGCTCAATAAAAGTTAGCATGAAAGCTTCCTGGATCTCCTCCAACTGGTTAACTTTCCTAGCACCAACACAGTACTCTGAATCGACTTCATTACAGCACTTGACTACACGCACCTGATTACTTTGTCTTCCCTTCTTGATTTTGAGTACAGAGGTCATGTCTGGTCTTCTTACTGCTACAACCCCAGCTTCTACTTCAATGTCTAGCACAGAGTAGATGTCTAATAAATGAGTTGAAAATTGCTTCTAAAAACTTCTTCATCAAAAGGATAACAAGCCACAGATTGGGAGAAAATATTTGCAAAAACAATATCTGATAAAGGACTGTTATCTAAAATACACAAAGAACTCTTAAAACTCAACAATAAGAAACAAACTGATTTAAATATGGGCAAAAGTTCTGAATAGACACCTCACCAAAGAAAATATACAGACGGTAAATAAGCACACGTAAAGATGCTCTACATCATATGTCATTAGGGAACTGCAAATTAAAACAAGAATGAGATACCACTACACATCTATTAGAATAGTGAAAATCCAAAACACTGACAACACCAAATGTTGGTGAGGATATGAAGTAATGGGAACTCTGGTGTAAATTCAAAATGGTACAGCCACTTTGGAAGACAGTTTGGCGTTTTCTCGCAAAACTAAACATACTCTTGCCATACAATCCAGCAGTCACACTCTTTGGTATTTACCCAAATGAGTTGAAAACTTACATCCACACAATGGGACTTCCCTGGTGGTCCAGCAGTTAAGACTCTTCTGGACTTCCACTGTAGGGGGATGGGTTCCATCCCTGGTCAGGGAACTAAGATCCCACATGCTGTGTGGTGTGGCCAAAACAAAACTTACATCCACACAAAAACCTGCACACGGATATCTATGAAAGCTTTATTCATAATTGCCAAAACTTAGTAGCAATCAAAACGTCCTTCAGGGGACTTCCCTGGTGGCACAGTGGTTAAGACTCCGCACTCCCAACACGGGGGCCCAGGTTTGATCCCTAGTCAGGGAACTAGATCCCACATGCATGCCGCAACTAAAAGTTCGCATGCCACAACTAAGGAGTCCGCAAGCCGCAACTAAGGAGCCTGACTGCTGCAACTAAGGAGCCCTCAAGCCACAACTAAGGAGCCCTCGAGCCACAATGAAGGAGCCCATCAGCCACAACTAAGGTCCAGTGCAACCTACTTAATTAAAAAAAAAAAAAGTCCAGTAGGTGAATGGATAAACTGCGGTACCACTCAGCAAATGGAGTACTAGTCAATGCTTTAAAATAAAAAAAAGAGCCATCAGACCATGAAAAGGCATGGAGGAACTGTAAATGCATATTACTAAGTGAAAGAAGACAGTCTGAAAATGCTACATACTATACGGTTTGACCAATGTGACATGCTGGAAAGGAAGAGCTATGGAGACAGGAAAAAGATCAGTAGTTGCCAGAGGTTGGCAGGGAAAGGGAAGAGCACAGAGGATTTTAGGGCAATTAAACTATTCTGTATACTATAACAGTGGATACTTATCACCGTACATTTGTCAAAACCCACAGAATGTATAACACCAAGAGTGAACACTAACGTAAACTATGGATTTTGGATGATAATGATGTGTCACTGTAGGTTTTTCAATTGTAACAAATGTACCACTCTGGTATAGGACGTTGATAGTGAGGGAGGGAAGAAGGGGTAATATGGGAATGCTCTGTACTTTCTGCTCAATTTTGCTATGAACCTAGAACTGCTCCAAAAAATAAAGTCTATTTTTAAAAAATCTTCTGTTGCTTTAAAAACATCCTTTTAAACTTCTACTTTATACACTGAGCTATAAAAAAACAATTTTAAGACTCTAGATTAGTTACTCCTCAAGGTTATTCATTTGAACCACAGAAAATGATGCAAATAACTGTTTTCTTGATTCTCCTGAGAATGAACATAGCTAGGACCATTCCAGATTCACAGGTAAGAAGTTATTTAATTACATACAGTGAATGCTTAAGGATTATAAATGTTTGTTGCCACCTTACACTTAGATCTTCCTTTTGTGTGTGTGGGTGTGCAAGAAGTTTATTGGGGAGTACTCTTGAGAACGACACTCAGGAGGCATCAAGGAAATAGAACTAGGCAGTGGAAGAAGCTGAACTGCAATATTGCAGTGCAGTCACTACAAAGCTCTCGGCTGATCTCACAAGGAACCCTGGAACTAGGATGGCCCTTCAGAGTTGTCCAGAACTGAAGCAAGGGGGCCACAGACCTTGGGTGGTTTTTTGGGGTTTTTTTAAGAATAATCAAACTAACATGACTGACGCATTCTTTTATTTCTAATTCAACCCTGGAAATAACGCCATGTTTTAAAAAAAAAGCAAGATATGATCAAATAAGAACACATACAATATGTACAGAATTAAAACAATGGTAAACAGGTGATTTAAGATAGCCAAAACTCAAAAATGAAGTGGCCTTCTTATCTAAAGAAAATCCTTCACCCTTACTATTACTCCATCAGCCAATAACAACAGTGGTAAAGCACCCTAGTTTACAAAGTAATTTCACAGGTTTCTCTAGCCCATTAACTAGATTAATCCTCTCCCCAATTACATATTCCCCAAACACCCTATACACCTTTCCGTCACAATGATCACACTTAAAATAATGTGTTCAATATTTGTCTCTCCCAGTCTGTTTGCACCATGTGGGCAGGGATTAGGTCTGTCTCATCCTCCACTGTGAACTCAGTATCTATCTTTGAGCGTGACACATAGTGGGCATTCAATGAATGTTTAGCGACTAACTGAAAAGTTTCCCCCTAAATGATCAAAATCTAAAAAAGCAACCGTTTTTCTCTCATTGATAACTTAATTATCTAAGCAGTTAATATGTGTATCTACCAAGAACAGTACGCAAACTTGCTAAATCACTAAAGAAATACCCCATCATACTTTTACAGAACTTATCTAGACTACTAACTAGACTTAGTTCCCATCAGTAAAATGTGAAGTTTTCTTCTGCATACCTGCCACATACCCTTGTTAAGTTGACTGGCCTTAATTAGACAGCATTCTTGAAGATAGGATTAAAGGGGTCATCATCCTCTCTCCACCCTTTCGGAGCCAGACTTCTTGAAAACAACGTCCTTAAGCATAAACTCTGCTGCCTCACCTCACTCTTTCCCCTTTACTCACAGCAAACCAGCTTTCACTTCCACTACAACACTGAATCCAGTCTCTTCAAAGTCACCAACAACCTGGGATAGCTAAGTCCAGTGAACACATTTTGGTCCTTTTCTTATTCAACCTTAACAGTTTTGACACTGTTTTTGCTTTTCAGTGTTTTTAGGAGCAACAAAGGAGATTCACTGCTCAGGCGCTCCTGCTGTGCCTTTAACTGTATGTTCAGGTAGTAAACTACCACAGGTGTTAGAAGGAAAAAAAAAGTTGGACTCTAACTCCCTACTGTACAAACCCACTCAAAACCTAAAGTAGTAAGAATAAGTTTAATCTATCTCCCCCACTTCTGAAAACTAAGTGGGGTAATGGTAAGGGGGTGGGGGTCGTTTTGCTTAACTCAAAAATTAAAAAGCAGGAACAAACTATAAAATCTTTCCAACTTCTACCGAAAAAGATAAATATATAATTAAAGTTACCCATCCCTATTTTAACATATATTTTGTAATTTAAAAATGTATATTACATTTCTGTACTTTAACCTCCTTAGTAATAAAATATGATAGCTTTCAATCATGACTAGAAATGTCATATGACTTTGATTATATTATTAAAAACACAGTCAATTTACTTCACTTTAAAAACAGAGAAGACCCTTAAGTAGACACGTTGGCAAGGAAGCATAATTTTACGGAATTCCCCTTATGCAATAAATGTTTTAGTACCACATCAAACTTGGCTTTCTTCTTTCAAAAGAAATTAAAATTTGCATGTGAATTACAGAGTTCAATCTCATTCATCAATGATAGACCGGGGACTCTGAAAAATGTCATGTTCCTTCATACCAGTTTCATAGCTTCTGAATCAAGGTAGATATGCCTCCTGTCTGGCAATGAATATAGTAACAGGAAGACTCAAATAACCTTGAAAAGTGTTGCTTCACTCTCCATGTAAAACATCTCTTTGGTATCTTTGTCAACAAATCAATTTCAAATGCAAATGAGTAAAATAATACTAATAATTCAAATCAATAACCCTGCAAGAACGTTAACTACCTATTTTCCTCTTATTGTGTTCCCCAGCTCTTTACTGTAGATGGAAAACACTTTCATTAACAGATAACATTGAGGACCACCCCCCCCCACCAAGAGACTTTGCTCAAGGCCACAGATAAATCAAAATGAAAATGGAATTTAGATACCAAATGCGAGTCATTTAACTTACATTCTAACAGTTTAAGGTATCTCTTTTATTTTCACTAGTTGCAATAAATGTACCGTCTTAACCATTTTTAAATGTACAGTTTAATAGTGTTAGACATTCTAACAGTTTAAGGTATCTTTTTTCACTAGTTGCAATAAATTTACCATCTTAATCATTTTTAAATGTACAGTTTAATAGTGTTAGCTATATTCACATTATGATGTTAACAGTTTAATCTTTTTAATCTTTTAATAGATAAATCTATTATTAAAAATGTGGTTTTGTAGAAACATATCTTCCTGAATTTACTCATGGTTAGCTACAGAACAATTTATTTAAATTGCAAGAGTGGGGATTCAGATAACTCATTTTGACTTTACGGTATCATAAATATAAGTAAACAGGAGCCAGACTGAGGGACTTGCACTTTAGAAATCTGGGACAACTTGAGCACCAAAACATTTAAGAGTAGTAATGGATGAAGTAACCTACTGAATGAAGTAAGGATACATGAGTCCATAAATAAATACATCAGTAAGCAAGAAGAAAATGTTCTTTCTTATAATTATACAAAGCTAATAAAAGTAGAAGGAATGGACTTCTCTGGTGGCGCAGTGGTTAAGAATCCGCCTGCCAGGGGCCACAGGTTTGAGCCCTTGTCTGGGAAGATCCCACATGCCGTGGAGCAACTAAGCCCGTGCGCCACAACTACTGAGCCTGCGCTCTAGAGCCCACGAGCCACAACTACTGAGCCCACGTCCCACAACTACTGAAGCCCGCATGCCTAGAGCCCAAGCTCTGCAACAAGAGAAGCCACCGCAATGAGAAGCCCGCTCATGAAAACGAAGAGCAGCCCCCGCTCGCCACAACTAGAGAAAGACCGCGTGCAGCAACGAAGACCCAACGCAGCCAAAAATAAAATAAAATTGATTAATTTTTTAAAAAGTAGAAGGAATGATGAAATTAGAAAAATCGCTATTTTACATCACAGTACTCATTTCTCAGGCAAGAATCATCAACAGATAAGGCTAATGGGTGAAAGTCTGATGAGAAACAGAAGGGTTATAGGTTCAATGTATCTCTCCACAAATTAGTTAAAAATCAGGAACAGATGAGTAGTAATTTGATAGTGGAGAAACCTGCTGAACACTTTAGCCAAGTAATTAACATCACCAATAACGGGATAAACCAACATTATGAGCCTCCTAATATGATGCACTGAGAACACAATACCACTTCTGTGATACTCCTGCCAGTACATAACCTGAAACTAATCAGAGGAAACACCAGACAAACCTAAATCGGGGGACAGCCAACAAAATAGAAGGCCTGTACTCTTCAAAAATGCCAATGCCATCAAAGCCAAAGAAAGGCTGAGGAATTTTCTAACAAAGACTGAAGAGACATGAGAACTAAATGCAAGGCATGATCCCAGAGTGTCCTAGACCAGAATAAGAAATACTGCTACAGATGCAAACTATTACATAGAGAATGGATAAACAACAAGGTCCTATTGTAGAGCACAGGGAACTGTATTCAGTATCCTGATAAACCATAATGGAGAAGAATATAAAAAAGAATGTGTACACACACATATATAAATGAATCACTTTGCTGTACTGCAGAAATTAACACACTGTAAATCAACTATACTTCAACTAAAAAACAACAATAAAAAAATACTGCTACAAATGAGTAACAATTGGTAATACTTGAGTAATATCTACAGATCATAGTATTGTATCATTGTTAAACTTGCTGATTTTGCCAATTATACTGTGATAATGAAAGATGAACCTCCTTGTTCATAGAACATATACTGAATTATTTAGGAGTATAGAGCATGTCTGCAACATACATATTATATCAGAAAAATAATATGTATATATGAGGAGAGAAAGCAAATGTGCCAAACTGTTAATAGCCGGTGAAACTCAGCAAAGGGTTTTGAGAATTCTTTGTACTATTCTTGCAACTTTTCTGTAAGCTTGAAATTTCTAAATTTTTAAAGTTAAATATGTATGTGTATTTACGTATCCATTTTACAAGTGTTCCCGCTGTTTTCCTATACCCTTGAAATTCAAATCTCTCAAATGTTCTTAATGACTTTAGAGGAGCTACTCTACTTAGCATGACTTCAAACTCTGAAAATAAAGTCAAGGTCAAAGTCTTTGGCAAACCACAGCAAAGATTTGGAAATACTGCCTATGTATATTGGCAGTGTTTATAATGACTTAAGTTAGTCATTCCATTTTTTTCTGTTAGTGCTACAAAATAACTGAGTCCTAAATTCCCCCTCCACAACTATTTCACTTATGCCAGACTTCTAACCTGTCCACATAACTATCTTCCAATTACTGTATAGGTAAGAATCTGGCTCTGATACCTGGAACTTTCCCAAATCCATGACTTTAACTTGTTTATGTCTGAGTCATCTGAGGAAAATTTCTGGGGAAGACTGAACACTGACCTGAAGGATGTGGGTTTGAACTTTGAGTGTATGGGGGGGGGCAGGGTTGGGATTTTTTTTTTTTTAAGGGAACAAGAATACATAAGAAAAGGGCCTACAGATATCTAGAAATACTGCCAACTATGTTTCAGGGAGAAAATCCCAGCGGTGGGTATGAAAACATGCATGCACAAGAAAAATTGTAGAAAAAGTACAAAATGTCAGGAAAGTTTCTGACCCAAGTTTAGCAATCTTGTCACTTAACCATCAGAATATCTACAGAATCTACAATATAAATTGTTACTTGACTTGTAATTGGTCAATCTCCAAATACTACTGTCCCATAGCATTAGGACAAACACATATTTTCTATCAGTCTTTCTCACAATAGCAAAATGTGGTAAACTTATGATTTGTAACTAATGAAAGCATCAAAAACTTGCCGCTACCAATATCGTTCCCTAGCTATTTAACCAGTAATCTGCTGGTTTAAAAGCAGGTCAGCTTGCAGTAAAAAGACGCCTGCCTTTCAAAATTGGCTACAGCTGTCAGCACAATCACCTAAACGCAGCACTGCCCCAGTAGCCAGAGAGCAGAGCAAGTTTCCAAAACCACATTGCCCCTCGCTCGCCCCAGCACTTGACAGTGAGTGGATTCGAAGAACCGCAATGCATCCAGGGAAAATGTTTAATTCTTCCAGAAACGTCACCTTCCAAGCTGAATTCAGGTTTTAAACTTTTTCCAAGAGGACATGCCGGCGGCGACATTTTCCTCCCTCGGGTAAAGATTCCCCGGGGACTCAGCAGCTCGCTCCCCGTCAAAGGTGGAGAAACTGGCGGCCTGTCAGTGCTGGAGGCTGGGAGAGGGGCTGGGAAGAAGACGGGGAAGAGGAGGGGCAGCGGGAGCGCAGGTTCAGTACCCTGACCTCTGACCTCGACCCCCACCTGGCGGCCCGAAAGGAGGCAAGGGCAGGCCCCAGAACTTTGAGCCCGAGCCCCAGGCCGGGCTGGGCCTGCCAGCGCGAGGGCCAATCAGGTCCGGGGGTGGCGGTGACCTTCGCCCAGACCTTCACAGGGACAGCAGATCGAGGCTGGACCGTCACCGGGCTCGACCCTTCCCGCCCGGACTCACCGCCCGCCGGAACTGCCCAGGAGCCACCGCTCGGAACATGGTCACGGCACCCGTTCGCTTCACACTAGCCGCGAACGAACCCAACTGCACCGCCTCCGCGAGTCACCGTAACGCTCGCGAGACTCGGGAACGAGAGCGGACTCCCCGGCGAGGAGAGCAAGCCCGCGGTTTCTGCCTGCCCATTGGGCGGTCGCGCAGCCAATGGGGCCGGCGGAAAGTTAGGGGCTGGACTTGGGAGTGGGGCAAAGGTGAGGCTTTTAACTAGGAGACGTAGGGGGAAGCCAGGCTAAAGAAAGGCACGGGCAAAGCGGTCAAACTGCCGCTGACCGTAGCCCAGACTGTCTGCCAGCCCCAGTGTGCAACGCTTGTTAGACTGAACTTTCCCACTGAGCTGATGACGTCACTGTCCTGGCTTCCCAGACCTCTGGACGAAGTTCACCTCTCTCACTCTAATCATTCTTCTGCCTGTTCATTTGCTCACGGATATCAATGTTAACCCCTGCAATGTGCTAAATACATTTTCCAGGTCAGGGGAATATAATAAAAGTATGCATAAAATGTTGACCTCACCAAACTCTGGAGGAAACATACGAGTAAACCTATCATTACTATTATGGGAGGAGGGATTCCTGGAATTGGTGATATTTGAGCTGGGTTCTAGAAGGAGGAACCTCCGGAGCACAAACAGGGAAGGAACATGACAGGAAGGTCCAAGGACAAGGGCAGGATGCTGTGTGCTGCCCGTAGAAGGACGCAGATTGGGAAAGGTCTTGAATGAGGGAGTAACATGCGGCCCCACCCTAGCCCTCTTCTCTCCCCACTCTTCCTATCCCGGGACAGGCCCACCCACACCCTGGCTTCAGTGCTCTTGACTGCCAAATCTCTTCTGACCTTTGGATCAGCTTATCCACCTGCCTACTGGGCATCTTCTCAGGATGTTCCTCAACACCTCAGACCCACATATCCACAACTGACTGGGCGTTCCCTTCCAGACTTTATTCTCCTCCTGTATGCCCTTTCTCAGGGAATGCTTTCCACCTCCACCCAGCTGCTCAAGCCAAAAACCTGGGGGTCATACTTGACTTGTTTCTTCCTTTCTTCCCTATCCTATGAGTCACTAAATTCTAGCGATTCCACTCCCAGAACAGCTCCCAAATCCATCCAGGACTCTCTACCACGCTCTGTGTTTGCACTGCTGCAGTTGCTTCTTTACTCTTCTCCCAGTTTCCAGTCTTCAATCCATCTCCCACTGCAACCAAAGGGCTCTTTCAAAAGAGCAAACTGGTAGTTACTCCCCTGTTGAATAATACAGTTCAATGGCTGCCCATTGATTTTAGGATAAAATGCAAACCCCTTAACGTGATGTAGAAGCCCTGTGTGAGCTGATCTCTTCCTTCCTCTTTTACCCCCTTTCCATCTCCCATGGCCATACAGAATTTCCTTCACATCCTCCAACGCCCTATTCCTTCTGCCTCCCCACTCTCTTCCCCCTCCCTCTCCCCTTTACTCCTTCAACTGTTTAATACTTATTCATTCTTGACATTTCAGCTTGGACTTTCCTCCCCCCAGTAACTCTGAATTAGACCTCTCCTCCACATGCCCCTATCTCTGCCTGTACTTCACCTGTATATAGCGGCAATTGCCACATTGGTTGTAATGGCCTGGTTACTCGTCTTTCTCACCCATCTGACTGTAAGACCCGTAAAGGCAGAGTCTATCCTACTTTTATTAATGTGTCTTCACACCTTGCACAGTGCCTGGCTCACAGGAGGCATTCAATCAGTGTTTGTTGGAGGGATCCACAAATCAATGAGTGACTTGCTAAAGAGTCTGGACTTTAAGCAGGGGAGTGATACACTCAGAAATTGTCTCACTTCCCAATTTTGTAACCATCTACCTTTCGATCCTTGTCGAGTCTACCAACAAATCCCACTGGCTCTACCTTCAAAAGATGTCCAGAATCCAACAACTTCCACCAACATGTCTTCATTCCTCCACTACTACCACCTCCCCTCAGGCCCTTATCATCTCTCCCCTGGATCATGGAAGGAACCTCCTGACTGGTCTTTCTGTTTATACCTGTGCCTCCTGAAGTCTCCTCTCCAAACAGCAGACTGATTGTGTCCTCTGCTCAAAGCCCTCTTCTGCCACCGCCCGCTCCGTCACTATACCCCAACAGACCTCGCAGCTCCTTGTACACACCAGGCAGCTCCCATCTCTGGCCTTTGCACTCCTGTTGTTCCCGCTGCCTGAAATGCTCTCCCCTGGGGACCCACGTGCCTCTTTTTCTCACTTCATTCAGGTCTCTGTTCAAAAGCCACATTTTCAGAAAGCTCGACCTTGGCCACCCTACGCAAAAGAGCCCCCCTCCTTCCACACTCTCAGTCGGCTCCTTTGACTTTCCTTCTTGGCATTTATTACCACCTGACAGGATGCACATTTCTATTCATTTGTGTTTCTTGCTAATCTCCCTGCACGGGAATGTAAATTCCCTGGAGCAAGAACTCTGAGCCAACAAACATTCGAAGGGCCCTGTGCTTGGCTTTTGCTCTTGCCTCTGTCTGGAATTCCCTTCCCCACTCAGCAGGCCTCTGTTCCACATTTAACACTCAGCTCACATGACATTTCTTCTGTGAGGCTTTCCCCACCCCTCTAGGATGAACGAACCCTTTCCTCTTCTTCACGCTCCTGGTTCTGTGACCATAAATTGAGCATACGTTACATCCACTTAGACTATGTCTGCGCCCACGTGGTGGGCTGGGGCTCGGGACCCCCTCAGTGAGTCTGCATGTGGGAGGGGCCGTTTAGTATTCCATATATCACTGCATTTGCCTCCCAACCCAGTTTCCCAGTTGGACTCATAGTCCTATGGAAGTGGAAAGAAGAGGGAAGGGTGCTTTAAGTAAAAACTGAAAGGGGTATTTTACTAAAAACGATGTAAAAAAGTGGTCCACAAAGCCACCTCCTCCCCTGCCTCCCCACCCATGACAAAGCAGAACACAAAAGAGGAGAGGAGCTTCCCCACCCCCTCCCCACCTCCATCTCCCACTGGGCAGCTTTGGCACCACCCAGCCTCCGGTGAATCAGCAGCAGCTGTGCCCAGCAGAGGTGCGATGCCAACGGAGACAGGGTGGTTCCTGGCAGAGCTGAGACAGAGCCAAGGAAGAGGCAGAAACCTGCCCAGGTCTATGATAACTGACCAGACCTGCGCATGAGCACAGAGGGGACGCCCCTTGGGACTTCGCCGGGGAGTGGTGGGGAGTTCTATATTCACATGCAGGTCAACAACCACCGAAATGTGTGTACGAAAACGTCTAACTTAGAGGGATTTCCCTGTAGATACTTGGGTGTCTGTTTTTCCCCCTCAGTTATGAGCTGCTCTGATGGCAAGACCCCGTGATTTTTATTATCTGGTTCATGTTTAGTGAGTGTTTGTAGAAATGTTTGTCCAAAGAGAAAGGGAGTAAGAGAGGGTGGGGAGAGGGAGGAAGGAGTTGCCACAGTCAAGCCCTGAAGACTTACTCCAGTCTCTTTGGAAAAACAGCTCACCTCACCTCTTTCCTCTTCACAGGCCAGTTTCAGGAGCAGTTTCTCCAGGATTCCTGGTGAAAACTTAAAAGAGGAGAGTTAGTGGGATGAACTACAGCCCCAGCTGCTGCAACTCTCTTGGGGGGCCACACTCCTTCCTCGTCAGCCATGCTAAGCTCCCCTTACCATCAGCTGGCACCTCCTCTGGGCTCAGTGGTTTATCTGCTGATCTGAGCCCTTGACCACCAGGCCCTTCATAGACCAGAGTTGTTGTACTTGTCCATTTATCATCACAAGTGGGCAAGAGAGTACTGAGAAGCACCCAGGTGGATCACTCTTGGCCAGGATGATGTCTCCTCTTCGTCCCTGCATACAACGTGCCCAAAATGCCCAGGTGGCATCTGTAGCTAAATACTTCAGTGGGACTCTTACCGTGTCCTTTGGTGGAAGAGTCCCAGTTTGGAGTCAAAGACCTCTAACCCTGCAGAGCTCAGAGCTGTGAGGTCTGGAAGCCCAATCTCCTCAAGTGCTCACTGAGAGTGATGGTAAAGTAGGCCCCTCCTGCTTCCACCCTTTGGTTCCTGGATCCATGTATTCTTCCTGCTGGGGACAACAGCACCATATAAAGGTCTTTGATTCAAGATGCACATGGCATCCTGGAGGATGAACCCCATCCTCATAAAGTATTGCCTCCAAGCTGGTGCTTCAAGTGGGCCTTCAGGAGGTCATTCTGATGCCCTATCAGGCCAGCAGCTTTGGGGTGGTAGAGTGTGTGACTGGATCAGTGACTCCTGTGATCACAGACTCATTCCTGCACCTCCACTGCAATAAATTAGGTCCCGGGTTTGACATGATGTTACGTAGGATCCCATGCTGGTGAATCAAATACTCGATAAGCCCTCAGATAGTGGTGCTGGCTAAGGTCTTGGGGGCAGGAAAGGTAAACAGTACCCTGAATATGTGTTAATTCCTATCTGGATGAATCATGGTTCTACCAGGGTGGAAGGGGTTCAATGTTGTTCAACATGTCACCACACGGCCAGTTGGTGTCCTGGAGGAATGGTACCGTATTGCTGGCTCATTCAGCAGCAGCAGTAGCTAGAACAGCCTTCTTAAGTGGGAGCCCATGCTACTAGGTTCATACTAGCCTCTCTTGCTGTCACTGTGGCCACTTCGTTCATGTATCCTTAGTGCCAGCACTGGGTAGCTGACAGCAGAGGCTGGCTGAGGTCATCTGGCCAAGTGATTTTTTGTCTTCTTGGTTATTTAGTGCCTCTTTCATGCTGAATGCTTGCTGGTGGGTGTTAACATGTGATACAAATACTTTCATACTTGGTGCCAACTTCCACACACCCATCCATCCTTGTGTCTCTATCCCAGACCTCTTTGAACCTAATCCTCCAATCTTTCTTCTTCCAGGCCCCTACTAAGCCATGTAGGCCATTCATCACTGCCCCTGAGCTCCTATATATTCTAACCTTGAGGCACCTCTCTGTCCACACAATGTGGATGACCAGGTGCACCTCCTGAAGCTCAGCCCACTAAGAAGAGTTTCCTTCACCACTACTTTCAAGGTCACCCCAGAGTGGGGCTACAATGCAACTGACATCCATTTTCAGTTTGAATTCACATACTGAGCCAACTCTCCATAAACCATATACAGGATTTTCTTCCTCTTGTCTGCTGGTTGTGAGGGATCCTACACAGAGCAGTAAGTGTGAACTGAGGATGGGTGCTGCTATAACCTAGGGTCTGGGCTGCCTGCTCAGGCAACTTGCTCATGCTCTCTGGTCCTACTTGTGCTCAATTCCAGATGTACCACTTCCATCCTAGGACAGACTGTTGCTGCCTACCTGATAATATGACTTGGTGGGTTTGATAGAACCCAGCTTATGATGGGTGGTTTCTGACATATGGTTACTTGGTGTGGTTACACCAGCTTCCTTTTTGCAAAAGGCACATAAATCTCTGCTGTAGGTGGCATGGCCTTGCTCCAGGGGCAAGGGCCTATTTTGTGATTCCCAGTGGAGGTTGCCATAAACTTCACACAGCATCTCTTCTACAACTGATAGCACTAATACCAGCTATGGAAACATAAATGGCCTAATAGCAGGACTGCTGGGACTACAGCCTGGACCTCCTGTATAACCTTTTTCTGCCCTGAGCTGCATTAAAGCTGGTAGCCTTTTGTGTCACCTGGTTTATGGACCAGAGCAATATGTCCAGGTGTGAAATATACCATGCCAAGAACCCAAAGCGGACTACCAGGCGTTATGCTCCCTTATTCATGGTAGGAGGTACAATAATTTATCTCTTTCTTTGGATGGGTTATGTGGCATTCCCCTGACTCTGGACCCCTAAACATCTTACTGATGCTATCGGGCCCTGCGCCCTTATAGAATTTATCTCCCACCCTCTGGAGTACATGTGTCAGACCAAGGCCTCTAATGTGCTAGCCACCTTTTTGTCCATCTGACTGAGTTAATATGATGTCTTTGTTGTAACAGATCAGGATGTGATGTTTTGCAGGATGTCTAAATGGTCTTGATCTCTTCAGTCTGTCTTACTGCAGAAGTTGAAAGTTAACATAGCTCTGGAGCAAAACTATAAATGTATGATGTTGATGTTCCATATGAATGCATACTGTGTCTGATCCACTTTCCTCATAGGGATAGGAAAGGACTTATTCACCAAATCAATATCCACATAAAATGTACCTGAGGCTGTGTTCATTTGCTCTAGCCAAGATACCCAAACTGGTGTGGTGGCTGCAATAGGGCTCCTACTTGGGTGAGTTTGAGCTAGTCCACTGTCATCCTCTAGGTTTAGTCTGGTTTCTGCAGGGACAATACTGATGAACTGAATGGAAAAATAACGGGATTCCTTTAGATCCTTAAATGTTGCTTCATTGTATGCTGCCAAGGAGGCCCTCTGACTTTTACACATGGTTTTCAATTGCTTGTTAATCACTCCTAGTCTTTTATATTTTTCTCTAGGGCATCAGTGGAGCTTAGCAATTGCCACCCAATGCCATTGTCTTGTAGTTACTATTTACCCTGTACCTCTCAAATGCCTAGCATATTCCCTTCCACAGGCAAAGCATCCCAATTCACCACCAGTGAAAGCTGTAACAATTGAACCACCACTTTATGTGAAGGGCTATCTGTACTCCAGCTACTGGCAGTGAGGGGGTCCTCAGTGCTGGTCTAGCAAAGAGTAATACAGCTCCAAATCCCTATCTCATCACCTGCTTTCTCAGACCGCTCCCATACTCCTGTTTCTATTGCAAGCTGGCTCTGAGACAAGTTTAAAGTACCTGATGACTATTGGGGGGATGCCCTTAAGATTCACACCTCTGTAAAGGATGAGAGAAGCAGAATGGGGCAGAAGGAGAAGCTGGGAAGATATGTAGGCCTGAACAACAATGCAATGGAATGTGAATTATTCTGTTATTGAATAAGTGGAAAAGCACTGTGTTTATTATGCAATAACACTATTGCCATGCTAAAAGAATACAGTATATATCAACATTCACAGACTAAACGCTGACCATTATTGTCAACCCGTAGGAGAACAACCATCAGAAAAATTAGAAAATTAAAACTGGAATGTATCATCTGTGATATTTGAAACTGAATAGCTCATTACATCAGAATTTCTTCACAAATGTAAAGACTGAAAACAAAGCTGCAACCAAAGTAAATTTCTGATTGGCTCATTTGTTAGCCAAACAAGGAAAGCCTTTTTACTGATGGTGATTTAATTAAATTGGGCTTGATTGCAGCAGCTGACAAAATGTGTCCAGAGAAAATTAACTTGTTTACTATGATTAGATTTGGGGGGTAGAAGAAATGAGGACATGAAAAGCAACATCAATAATCAATTAAAAATCAAGGTAAATTATTTCAAGTAGTTTTCTGTGGCTTTTGATGAGTTAACAGATGTTACCAATAATGCCCGGTTAGTCTTGTTTATTCAAGGAGTCAATGCTAAGTTTGAAGTTACTGTCGAATTGCCCTCTGTGAATAGTCTGAATGAACAAACTATTCCCTAAGAAGGTGAGAAAACACAAATCAGTACAACCTGAAGTGGAATCTGCTAAGCCAATGGTGGCAAAAATATGTGTGAAGCAGAAAAAGGCTTAGACAAATTTAAAAACTTGTGAAAATGTAAGGTGTGTAAAGCCTGTAGTTATTCATTGTATTATTTGTCAGCAGCTATTTCCTTGAAAATATTTTGAATCTATCATTTTTCATTGTCTCAGTGTCAGCAGTGAAATTCATTCACTCTCATGGACTCTTATCAGTTCTGTGATTTTTTTGCTCAGAAATAGAAGCTGAACTTGTGCTACTACATAGCAGTTTGACGGTTTAGCAGTGATAAGGTTTTATTGTGATTTTTAGCTCAGGGCCTAGATTGAAATTGTACTCGAATGTTTACAACAGCTTATTATCATAGCCCCAAACTGGAAATGACCCAAATGCCTATTAACTGGTGAATGAATTAACAAATCGTGGTCTATTGTATTCCATTGTGCTATGGACTGAACTCTATTCCCTCCAAATTTATGTATTGAAGCCCTAACCCCCAATTTGGTAGTATTTGAAGATGGGGACTTTGGGAGATAATAAGGTTCAGAGGAGGTCATGAGGGTGGGGACCCAGTGATGGGATTACTGCACCCTTCCTCTCTCCCACATTTGAGGACAGAGAGAGAAGGCAGTGTCTGCAAGCCAAGATTACCAGAACCCTACCATGCTGGCACCCTGATCTTGGACTTCCAGAACTGTGAGAAAATACATTTCTGTTGTTTGAGCCCCTCATCTGTGGCATTTTGTTATGGCAGCCCAAGCTAAGCATGATCCATTGTATTCCATTGTAAAACAATAAAAAGGGTACATACTACTGATACACACAACATGAATGGATATCAAAAGCATGCTAAGTGACAGAAGCCAAACAAAAAAGACATACGATTCCGTTTATATGACAGTCTGTAAAAGGCAAAACTAAAGGGACAAAAAGCTGATCAGTGGTTTCCAGGAGCTGGAATGGAGGGTGGAGATTGACGGCAAATGCGCATGAGGAAACTTTCTATGGAGATGAAAGTGTTCTGTATCATGATTGTGGTATATATATCAATGATTATGTACATTTATCAAAACTCAACAAACTGTATATTTAAAATTGGTGAATTTCATTATATGTGAATTTCACCTCAGTAAAGTTGATTAAAACACATCCACACACACATACAGCAGGTCACCAGACTGAACCCTCTGCTGATACAATTTACAATCAGGATATTGATGCAAACATAAACTGAAACATTTCATTTTGTAATGTGACCCACATCCTACATTCAATCCACCAGCAAATCCTGGTGGCTCTAGCCTTCTGCTTCCACTCTAGTCTAGCCACTGTCATCTCTCCCTGGGGTTATTGAAGCAGCCTCCTAACTAGCCTCTGGGTCTCTGCTCTTGCCTTCACAGACTACACTCAGAACAATCAGTGATCCTCTTAAAACATAAATCACATTACACCACCCCGTTCAAACCCTTCCATCCTGCTGGGGAGAAACTCCAAAGCTCTTGCCATGGTTGCAAATCCCTCCCTGATCTGGCCCCTGCTTGGCTCTCCTATTTATTTCCTCTCTCTCCTTCCATTTCAGGTACTCTGTCTCTCTACTCTTCCTCAAACACATGAGCATACTCCTGCCTTGAGGACTTTGCACTTGCTGTTCCCTCTGTTTGGAATGCCTTTCCTCTAGACCTTCTGCTCAGTTTGCTCCCACTTTTCATTCAGGTCTCAGCTTAAGTACTGCCTCCTGGGAGAGACTTTTTCTGACCACCACCAGGTAGTTCCTTCTCCATTTTCTCCATCTTCTAATTATGTTTTATTTTTCAGAGCAAGGGCTTTGTTCTATTCCCTGTTGTATCCCTTGCCCCTAGAACAATATCTGGTGCGTATCAGGACTCAGTACATACTTTGTTAATGAACAAATGAATGAACAGATGAGCTTACTTGCTATGAAGCCTTCTCAGACCGCCTGGCCTGCCTCTCCAGGCCATCTCTCCCTCTTCCTCATCTTTCTGGCATTTGCTCTTTTTGTTTAATTTTAACAACACCTTTATTGAGGTATAATTATGTGCCATACAATTCACCCATTTCATGTATATAAATAAATTATTTTTAGCATACAAGCCACAGTCAATTTTAGAATATTTTCATCACTTCCAAAAGAAACTTCAGGACTTCCCTAGTGGCGTAGTGGTTAAGAATCTGCCTGCATGCAGGGGACACAGTTTCGAGCCCTGGTCCGGGAAGATCCCACATGTCGCAGAGCAACTAAGCCTGTGCGCCATTACTACTGAGCCTGCGCTTTAAAGCCCGCGAACCACAACTACTGAGCCCACGTGCCAGAACTACTGAAGCCTGCGCGCCTAGAGCCCATGCTCCGCAGCAAGAGAAGCCACCGTAATGAGAAGGCTGTGCACCACAAGAAAGAGTAGCCCCCGCTCGCCACAGCTAGAGAAAGCCTGCACGCAGCAACGAAGACCCAACGCAGCCAAAAATAAATAAATTTAGATTAAAAAAAAAAAAAACCTTCATATTCTTTTTTTTTTTTTTTTTTTTTGCTATACGCGGGCCTCTCACTGTTGTGGCCTCTCCCGTTGTGGAGCACAGGTTCCGGACGCGCAGGCTCAGCGGCCATGACTCATGGGCCCAGCTGCTCCGTGGCATGTGGGATTTTTCCGGACCGAGGCACAAACCCGTGTCTCCTGCATCGGCAGGCAGACTCTCAACCACTGCGCCACCAGGGAAGCCCGGGCCTGTGTTCTTAAAACCTGCTTCACAGTTTCAAGGCTCACCCGTGTTCCCAACAAACAATTATTCTGCAATGACATTCTGCCTTTCTAAATACAGCACATGGAAATGGACCGCCCTTTTTAGCAGTGTCTGGCAACAGGACTTCTTTCTTGGTGCTAAAATTACCTGCAAATTATTTTAACTGTGCCACTTTCAGATTCTCCTTTCAACGTATCTGTTCCTTCCCATGTGTTGTCATTTCTCTATTTGAAAGTCATGACCGTGAAACCTCAAACATTTATGGGTTATGCAAACTGCTTCTTTTGGTATATTTTTAATAATCACTGCTCTTATTATTACCAGATGTTGAAATCGCAAATGATAACAAAGTGACAGACTTTAAGGGTAAGATTATTTGGGCAAGAGAAATATGACTTTTTGTTCTCTGAGAGATAGCGGGTGTCTTGCCTGGATTTGTATCCATTTTTTCCCACTTTTAGCTGAGATGTCTTAGACAAATTCTTTAATTTCACGGATCCTTTGTGTCTTCATTGGTAAAGAGTGCTGTTAATGCCTCTTTCATAGAGTTTTGTTGAGAAATGTGTGGGATTTTATGTTATTTATTATTATCAATTAGTAATTAGTTATCTATTGCTGTGTAACAAATTACCTCCAAATTTAGCAGCTTGAAACAATGTTTTTTATCTCACACAGTTTCAGAGTACTAGAAATTGAGTGCTTTAGCCAGGTGGTTCTAGCTTAGAATCTCTCACAAGATTGCATTCCAACTATTGGCCAGGGATGCAGTCTCAGTAGACTTAAATGGGATCAGAGGATTTGCCTCTAAGCTCACTCATGTGGCTGTTGGCAGGAGGCTTCAGTTCCTCACCATGGGGACCTATCCATATGGCTTCTCCCAAAGGCAGTGATCAGAGATCAAGATGGAGACAGAGATACCAAAACATAAGCTGCAGTCTTTTATAACCTAAACTCGATGGTGACATACCATCATGACTGCCATATTCTACTGGTCACACTAACCAACCCTGTTACACTATGGCAGAGGACTGTGCCAGGGTGACTAGAACAGGAGGCAGGGATCACTGGAGGCCATGGTGGAGGCTGGGTACCACCTATAGATAGAGTACCCAGAAGGCATACCTGAACACCACGAATTCAACAGCCCTTCTAGGCTCAGGAGATATAAAATAGACATTGTCCTCGCCCCCCACGACTCTCATTCTAGAGACCCATAGTAAGTGCTCAAGAAATGTGTTTTTCCCTCAAGAAAAAGAAAGAAACAAACAAAAACTTCACAAAAGGAGATCTTGCTAATCAGAGGTATAGCCATGATCGAGGTAATTCCCGCTAGGGAAAGTAGGGAAACTCTCCCTAAGAGTGACTATTACAAGTTGGATGACTCTGCAATTTTCAGTTTAGAGCCTGAGAATTTCTGTTAAGGATCCTAGCAGAAGTAAAGACAGCCATTATAATTGTCTGTGAGAAAAAGGTGTACTAGGCAAATTGATGGTATCCACAGCCCAGCAAACAAGGTTATTTTCCAAAATTATCTTTTCAGACATTGGCTGCATCTATAGGCACACTAATAAGGTTCTAAAGTCCTGGGCTCCTTATCTCTGTGTAAAAGCAACTAAGGTGGGACCTCTATTTGGCAATGACTCATCCACTGTCAATTTTGTTGATGTTTAACATAACGTGTATATATAGATAATGTATGTACTATATAATAAGGTGACCTTGAGTTTAACATCTTCTAGAAGGCACTCTGACCTCCCAGTTTACCCTAATTAGTGAGGTTTTACTCCCTTGATATTTTACCTGTGCTAAAATATTCATATTTCAGGTTCTTAGAGGAGGCATGTATGACTCACGGGATTAATGGCAAAGGAATTTGCTTCCTTTATCAGATTAGCCTTGCATCTCACCAGCCTTCATAATACTGAAGAGAAGCTTGAGATTTATACATAAATATTGAAGTCTTATTCCAACTTTAATAAAACATGCATATCTTTCTAATATACCCATAGACAGAAACGGACACTGGAACTTTTGCTGACGCAGAAGAGCCCCCAGGTGTCTGAGAGATACCAATTCAAGTCCCACTGGATGGCTGTCATTCCCTCTAATGCCCTTGACCGGCCATTTCAGGTCACTGAAAACTTTGTGGTTCAGTAGCTCTTTGCGGAGCCTGCCGTCCTCTGCCAGGCCCATGGAGGATGCCGGAGAAGAGATTGATACCATCTCTGAGCTCACAGATTTAATGAAAAACACTCGTCCTAGAGTCCCTGCCTCCACGAGAAAGAGCAAGGATTATATCTGTCTTATTCACAGCTGTGTTTGCAGTGCTTAAAAAAGGGATTTTCAGGCAAACTCCGTTAGGGAGTCCCTAAGAACTAAATCATCACGTGGTCCCCGGGTGTCTCCACACTGAAGCATACACACCATGAAACTATAATGAGAGCACTGGGGCCAAGCAGGGGCTAGACCTTTCACAGTCCCCGTGTTTCAGGTTCATTCCTGCCTCCCGGCTTTGCTGCCAGGTGCCTGCTGCCTTGGTGCACCCTCCTCGTTGCCAAGACTCTACCCCAGTGGTTCCTAATCTTCAACCCAAGAAGAAGTTTTTGGCATTTTGCAGCCAAATGAGAAAAACCAGAATAATATAATGAGTTTTTCACAAAGCTCGATGGGAAGGACTATTGATTCTGAGACTAGGCTTTCTTTTTTGGTGTTACTATGTTACCTCTTATATGAAATTATGGTAGGAGATAGTGGGTTTTTTGGGGGTTTTTTTAGTGCCTCACTTGGCATCATGGAATAGTGGCAGTCCTGTGTGATGTCCCCATTGTTTTTTCCTTGGTTCCTGAATTCCAGAAGTCTGAGAACCACCGACATACAAGAACAGTTCGATCCCCACCTCACTCTTGGGGTCTTCCCTGATCCTTTGGGGCTCACTTTTCCTTTCTTTAAAAACAATATCAATTAGGATATTTTTCTAAAGTCATAAGTATATAGTGCAGGACAAGTGGTAAATGTAAAAACTCACAAAGAAGAAAACAGAAATCCTCTATAGCCCCACTTCTCAAGAGAAAATAAACTTAGTCTGAAAGATGCCCTTCTATTCCATTTTCTGAGTTTTTCACTTAACTTTTTAACAAAAATGGAGTTATTTTGTATAAGCTGTTTGGTAATTTCATAATATTCCATCCTCCTCCTCCTCCACAATTTTTTAAAAAATAAATTTATTTATATTATTTATTTTTGGCTGCGTTGGGTCTTTGTTGCTGTGCGCGGGCTTTCTCTAGTTGTGGCGAGCGGGGGCTACTCTTCGTTGTGGTGCACAGGCTTCTCACTGCAGTGGCTTCTCTTGTTGAGGAGCACGGGCTCTAGGTGTGCGGGCCTCAGTAGTTGTGGCGCGTGGGCTTAGTTGCTCTGCAGCATGTGGGATCTTCCCGGACCTAGGGCTCGAACCCGTGTCCCCTGCATTGGCAGGCGGTTTCTTAACCATCGCACCACCGGGGAAGCCCCCTCCACAATTATGAAGTGCTGACTTGGTCTAGCTGCTGTGGTAAGCATTTACATGTATGAGCCACTTAATCCTCACAACAACCCCATAAAGTGGATACTATTATTATTCCCTCTTTGTAACTGAGGCTCAGAGAGGATAAGATACACCCCCCATTTCACAGAGCTGCTAAGTAGTAAAGGCTTTCTGACCAGGGGTGCCTGGCTCTGGAGCCCAAACTCCAAAACAGTATGATTTAGTGCACTTCCATTATATGGATTTACCACAATTTATTTAACCAGTCTTTTACTTTTGTTCATTTTCCTTTTTTTCCCCAAGTTTCTGGTATTATAAATAAAGCTGCCCTGTACAACCTCATGAGTAAATCTTTATGTACATTATCCATAAGTACTTCCATAGAATAAGTTCTAGCAGAGGATTTGCTGGGTCAAAGTGATTACAGCATTTTAAGGCTTTGACAAAATTTGCCAAACTGCATCTCAGATTGTTGTGCCTTTTCAGAACGTTGTACCCTGGACACTCCCTCCAACAGGCTGTGAGAAGGCCAGTTTTCCCACACTTTGCCACCATTGGGAATTATCGGGGTTTTGTTTTTTTAAATCTTTGCCAATGTGAGAGACCCAAAATGGCAATTTCTGATGCTTTAGTTACTAATGTGGTGGTAACCCCCAGAGACTCTGGCAAAAGTGAAGGATTTTGTAGATGTAATTAAAATCCCTAATCACTGATAACTGATTTTCAGTTAATCAAAAGGGAGATTATCCTAGGTGGGCCCTACCTAATTGAGCGAGCCCTTTAAAGGGATCATTGAAGTTAGAGAGAGACTCAAAGCAGCAGAAACTCTCTCTGTGGCTGGCTTTGAAGAAGCAAACTGTCATGAAATGAAGCTGAAAGTAAGTGAATTTCATCGCCAATCTGGGAGCTTGAAAGTTTGTCCTTGCCTAGTCAAACCTCCATATGAGAATGTAGCCTGGCCATCACCTTGATTTCAGCCCTGTAAGGCCCTCCCAGAGCAGAGAACCCAGATAAGCCATGCCCAGACTTCTGAGTTACAGAAACCCTGAAATAATAGACGGGTGTTGTCTTACGCCACTGAGTTGTGTGCTAATACAACTAACGAGACTACAATTTTTCCACGTGTTTTTAATCACGGTTTTTTCTTCTTTCTAGCTCATTTTTCTGTTAGCATTCATCATTTTCTTATTTGAGTTCTTAATATATTTGTTTTAAAGGTATCAACCCCTTTGTCTGTCATAAATAATAATCAGCCATTGCATTTTTATGTGGTCAAATCCATTGGTCTTTCCCATCTGGAATCTATCTTTGTTGTGCACTTGGAAAGCCCACCCTCATCCCAAGGTTATAGGAAGAGTCACATACATTTTTGTCTAGGACTTTTGTGTTTTTTTCATTACATTTAAATCTTTAATCCATCTAAAGAGGGTTTTAATAAACGGTGGTGCAGAAAAGTCCAACTTTAATTACTTTCAAATGTACCAATAATACCTACTGAATAATCATTTGCTTTCCAATTGAATTCATATAAAATCAAAAGTCTAATTTTGGCCTTTTCAGTCTGTTACATTAAGTCCATCATGTTCTGCTTTAGTATCAAACTGTTTTCATTATTAGAACTTTATAATGCATTTGAGTATCCAGTGGGAAAAACCACCCTTCATTTCAGTTCTTTTATAAATTTTCCTCACTATTCTCACACATTTCTTCTTTCATTTTATCTTTCGAATTATTTTGTCAAATTCCATTGGCAATTTAATAGTGTCTGTAGCATACCAAAATACATTTATAGATTTATACACATATAGATTATTTGGGGGAGAAATGACACCCCATAATTCCATACCAGAACATGTTTGGCATTCTGTGCATTCTTCATGGCCCTCATCAAGATAGGTTTATTCATGTACACTTGACATATTTCTTGTCGAATTAATGACAGGGTTTTAAATATTTTCATTTAAAATATACTAACTCTAGTATATTTTAATAACTGTTTATTGCTAGATTATAGGAAAATATATATTTTTTACTTACTTATGCAACCATAAATTAGTAAGAGTTTGGCAAAAATCAATGAAAGAATTCTGTGAGAATCAGTTGGCTATGTGGAATTTACAAGTCAGAGTATTGCGTATTTTATAATTTATTTGTAAATTATTTGCTATAGTTCCTTTATATCAGTAAAATTTATTATGAACATATATATGCTTTATGTGTATGTATATGTGTGTATATATATATAAGTGTGTATATATGTATAAAATTTCTTCCCTAGAGACTCAGTTCTTAAACATTTATCAATACTCCACTCGTGGGATGTATGTGCCTATGCTGATTTGTCTAAGGAATCCCAAATTTCTTGCCAGTAATTGGTTCAGGAATGGACAAATCTAAGCCAAGTTGGGCCAGTGAAACAGGAAAGAGGCTTCCCAGGGGATTCTGAAAAGACACTCTCTTGCTCTTTGGTGAGAGCCCCAGGAAGCCAGCTTCTCCAATTGGTCACAGACAAGGAGGCATGTGTATATCTTGGCAGCCGTTGTGTGACCATAAGAACCACTCTCAGAATGAAGCTGAGTCTGTGGACAGTAGAGCAGAGAAACAGAAAGACACTGCTGATGACATCTTTGAACCCCTGGGTCGTGTAACTCTGGGGTCTACCTTGCCTCTGTGCTTGTTCTTTGAGCCAGCTCATTTTCTGTTTATGTCCCTTTCACCTGGGCCTTCTTTAGCCAAAAGCACCCTGCCGATACATGAAGACTGAGTGAGGTATGTAGAGTATCCACCAGTTCCCAGCACACAGTGGCTGCTCAGTAAATGACAGCACCTCACCCCCACCCCACCGCCTCCCACCCCCAGCCCCGCCAGGCCTTGCTTCCCCATCCAGTGCAGGCCTGCCTCCAGCTTTTGCTCCCGCAACCTCCCTCCTCACCCACAGGCCACACCTGAAGCTTTCTCACCCTTAAAGACCCTGCTCAAATCCCACCTCCTTCACAAACGCTGTCCAGCTCATGGGGGATTCTCCTTCATGCTCAGCTTGTGTGAGCCTCATCACATACTGTCTCCTGTGGTTGCCTGTGCCTTCCTGAATCTGGGTCCATCTTCCCTAGAGCGGATCCCTTTAGGGCCTGGGCCATTCAGTGTGCATCAGAGTCTGCCTCCTGCACTGGCCTGGCTCAACCTCTTGCCCCCTGTAACGTTTAGTGAATACTTGGTGCTGAACTTACCAGACTTTAATCTCTTCTCTTCCTTGCTTTTTGTAAGCTGTGGGCACCAGGATTCAGCTGAATGAGATTCCTACAACAGCAAAAGGAGTGTTATTATTTTGTTCTGAAGGTCTTTACAAGCATAAGGCATGTCTAAAGTGGCTATAAATAATTTATATTGTCCATAACTCAAGCTGATCAAAATAGACCTCATCACAGTGATGCGGCAAAATCTGGTACAAGCTGCTTTTCTGCTGCCTCCAAACCAATTACACATTCGGCACAGATGAAAGTCTGCCTGGATTCCCTCCCGAATCGGATTAATGCCCCATCTGCAATCACATTCATCACAATCCGTCCATGATTAGACATTGGATAATCCCACTGGACAAGAGGTGACAACCCAGTTTCTAGTATCTCATTTATTACCTATTTTTGGAATTTGCTGGTAACTCTAGCCTCCAGAAGATGTTTTCCAGTGAAAGAGGCTCCTCTGTAGATTCTTTTGAAAAACTGTCACTTCACAGGCTTCAAATAGAGCCAAGCACTTGGTGTTATTTACGATTCCTATTTTGTTTCCAGGTGATGAATACACAAAACAGGACACAAGTCTGTGGTCTTTGTTACGAGAAACACACACACACATTTAGCTTCTTACAAATGTGTGTTGGAAAGAATAAGACATCCTTCAGAACCTTTAAAAGATCTGGACAACAACTTTCTGAAGAGGCATCCTCACGTTTGAGATATATGATACTTCCTTTTCTGTTTCTTTTAGTATCATAAAAGCAAGCATCTATGATTGGTAAAGGAGCCGTAACTGGCCCCAAAAGTCTGAAAACCTAAACCCACACACATGCACACATTTGTGCAGGAGGGAGGACGTTTTACAATATTCCATTTTCCTGCTGGAAGGTCAAACTGAACTCTGATAGCTGAATGTTCCTCTCATTTGCATCTAGAAATACCGCTCAAGGGACTTCCCTGGTGGCGCAGTGGTTAAGAATCCACCTGCCAACGCAGGGGACATGGGTTCGAGCCCTGGTCCAGGAAGATCCCACATGCCGCGGAGCAACTAAGCCCGTGCGCCACAACTACTGAGCCTGTGCTCTAGAGCCCACGAGCCACAACTATTGAGCCCGAGCACCACAACTACTGAAGCCTGCATGCTTAGAGCCCGTGCTCTGCAACAAGAGAAGCCACCGCAATGAGAAGCCCGTGCACCACAACGAAGAGCAGCCCCTGCTCGCCACAACTAGAGAAAGCCCGCGCGCAGCAACGAAGACCCAACGCAGCCAAAAATAAAATAAATAAATTTATTTAAAAAGGAAAAGAAAAGAAAAGAAATACCGCTCAAGGGAAATGCTAGGACCACATGAGTTCGGGCAATTCTAACATCGCGCCCACGTTCTCAGACCCGCGGGTGCTGGAGCATGGCAGAGAAAGCCAGAAGTCACTCCCACCCCAGAAGGATACAACTCACAAAGCAGGATTGTTCCCCACAATGTTGGTGTCTGTATCTCAAACCAGATGTATTTTTCAATACCTTCAACAAGTAAGTTACAAGTGAGTGGTATTCTTTTCCTCCTTCTTCCCTTCACCCCATGGAAATTGTTGCGAGCAGCTGATCACCAGCCACCCCTCCCTCAAACCAGCCTCTCTCCTGCCTTTTCTAGGTTTCTAGGTGGAGAGAGGAGCCCGCCAGAGGGTTTCTCCCTTCGTCCCCCGCCCCCACTCCTGACTCACGATCTTGTTACCTCTTGCCTCGCTTGACTTACCCACGTGTTAATTTTCCCGCAGCACAGCTATGTTCTTGCCATTTTCCCGTCTGAATCTCTTCAGTACAACAACAGGATCCTGGAGGTTCTCCTTTGCCAAGAGAGTCCCTCATACTCCTCAGTGGAAGTCTGAGGCTTCCCACTGTCTGACACGAGCTTCCCTTTCAGCCTTTCGCTCATGCTGACTCCTCTGTGGGAGTCCAGCCCCACGGACTTGCCTTGGGTGGCTCCAGGGGTCTTCCCTGTCTCTGGGCTTTGCCTGTGCCACTGCCCTGATTCATTCCTGCTTCTCCCAGCTGCTCACATTTTCCCCAAAATGCACTCAACTCACTCATCTCCTCCCTCTGTCTTCGAGACTGTTCCCTCTTCCAAGCAGACCTTCCTGCTCCTTTTCTGCTTGGAAGAATCATACTCATCCTACAGGGCTCAGATGATTTGCCGTGGGCTCCAAGAAGCCTTTCCAGTCATCCCGTTCTGTGCTCCCTCCTTGGTGTTCCTGTTGCAGCTCTGGTTCTCAGCTCTGTGGTAGCCCTCGTCTCATTGCTGACCCTAAGTCAAAGGTGAACAAAGCTGGACACTAGGTAAAGTGGCAAGGACACATTTTAATTAGTAATATCTATTGCAACAGGGAGAAGAGTCCCGCATGAACCGAACTCAACTTCGATTTGTACTGAGGTGATGGGAATTGTAAAGGGAGAATGAGGGAACAGGGAGGGGGATGAGTGGGGGCTCAGAAGAGTCAGCAAAGTGATAAATTATAAAAGGCAGGAATCAGGGGTTGGTCTGTGAGAAATCCATCGGGGTTTGCTAACTGCTGCTTATCCAAGGTAGGCTCCTACCCTCCCACAGAGGCTGGGAGACACTGGCCCTATCTTAAGGTGTTGGATGGAACAAAAAGTAAATTCTTTTGCAACCTTGAGCTTTTTTCAGGTAAGCACTTTAAGCGGGGCTGGGGTCATCCTAGGGATGTGGCGTTGAGACGTTATAAACTATGTTAGTGTTTTGCTCAAATCTTCATAGGCTAAGACAGAGGTCTAGTTGAGAAAGTGCTTAGAGGAGGCTGGCTAAAGTCTGATCAAGGAGAGACTCTGTGTCACCTACCACCATCTTTCTCTTCTCTCTACCGGGCTGCCTTGTTTCAGTGAAGGCACCTTGTCCAACCAGGGCCCCAGCCCCAAGCCTGGCCCATTTGGCAAGAGACTGGCCTCTCTGCAAAACCACCCAATCCTGGTTTGGTTAATCTATTCCTTTTGGAGCTCAGTCTCTCCCTCTTTCCTTCCTTCCCTTTCTTTCTCATTTTGCCCAGTATCCAGATCTCGGCAAGGGGAGGGATAGTGATAGAAAAAAACCGAACCCTAGAAGGTAGGCCCTGTGAGTCTGCAGGCTGGCAGAAGCAGCCAGGAATGCCAGTGCCCTGGGTCAGGCTGCTCAGAACCACTCCCAGGCCACACTGAGCCAGCTGGGGCTCCCCCTTCTGGAAAGATGGGAAAAATGCAACTGTCCCAAAAGGCATCAGCACAGCTCCTTCCTATTACCCCCTCCCTTCCTGAGATTTGTTTATCCCTGTGGCTACCAGGGTGTGCTTTGGAAAGAAACAAAGGCTCCCACGTGTTGTTTTTTTTTTAAAGGGTTAATTTTTCTCATCCTTCTGTAATGACCATATTGATCCCGCAAGGAAAAGAGTGCTAGAGACTGTGGGTTTCTTAATACAGAATGACCCTGGCACATGTCCACTATAAACAAAGTAACAAACAAACAAACAAGTTCATTCCCATCTGGATAGACTCAAGTAGCACAAGTTCATAACTAGTCTCATGAACTAGTGGGCTTGAGTCTCAGTCCCAGCTCTTACTAGTTGTATTAACTCGTGAAGGTTATTAATTTATTCATTTCTGAGCTGCTGGAAGATGGTAAGAGGACCTGACCTGCCTCAATGCCTCAGAGGCAGAGTTGGCTTCATGGGATGCAACCGGTACAGTCCATGGGGCCCCATGCTTGGTTTCATGCTCTGCCATTGCCGTCTTGAAATTGTTACTAATTTTTGAGCGAGGGGCCCCGCATTTCATTTTGCACAGGTATCTGCAAATTATGTAGCCCATCCTGCCCTGTGGGTTGTTGGGAGCTTTAAATGAGACCTTCTACGATTGCTTAGCCCAGGGCCTGGACTGCAGCAAGTGCTCAGTGAATGTTAGGGAGGGAGAAAGGGGCCCAGGAAAGAGGGAGAGGGACCCTGCAGTGTCACTGGATACCTGTTTGCTCAAAGGAAGTGGGTGTGGGTCAGGCAAGAGAGCCTGGGGAGAGAGGACGGGCTTGGATATTGGAGGCCTGGAGTCTGACTCTGATTTGCCAAGTTTCTTTCTCTTCCTGGGCCTTAGTTGCTGTCTCTGAAACATGGTGCCCAACTCCCCCAAAGTCGAACTCTCAGAAGCCTATGGCGGTGATGATGGGGATGCTGAGACACTTTCTGGCCAATTCTGTGCAATGTCTCCAACTGCCTTTGGAGAAGAGTAGAGGCCAAGGTCGTGGGGTGGGAGGGGGATGGAGGCAGGAGGCAGAGGAGGAGGCCTGGTCCTCAGGTGGGCAGTAACAGAATCCCATCCTAAAGGACTCCAGCAGGAAGACCCCTGGTCTGGGTCAGGGGACTTGGCTTCCAGCTCCATTTCTGTCACTTATATGCTAGATGACAGGTCATTGGCCCTCAGTTTCCTCTCTGACACTCACAGTGGGATTAATGCTCCCATCACTGGCAACAGCTTCCTTTGTGTTGGGTGGGCACTATGCCTGTGACATGCCCTTTGTGAGTGATCCAGATGCAAGACAGTGTAATGATTCCACCAGCAAGCTCTGGAGGCAGAGAGCCTGGCTCCACCAGCTATGTAACCTGGGACAAATTACTTAACGTCTCCAAGCCTCAGTGCCCTTATCTGTGAAGTGAGGATAATTTTAACAATAGTAACTCCTTCCTGAAATTGTTGTGAGCATATAAGCAGTCGTGTGTGTGAAGGTGGCCCCAAGTGAGAGCCCTATATGTTAGCCATGTCGACGATGATGATACTGAAGATATAGGTTAAGCCCCACATTCCTTCCCACATATGCATTTCCATGACAAATAGGAGACAAAACATCTCCTGGCAGGTAAAGCTCTCCTGAGTGGGTAAGAACAGCAAGGCGGTTAGTGGGGAAGGAAATGGAGCGCGTGTGCGCACATGTGGGCCTGTAGGAGCTGTCTGGGGGCTCTGAGCTTGAGGACGGGCAGGCTGGGCGAGGACGACCACCTCTCTGGGCTGCAGATTTTTCTCTGTCAAACAAGGGTCTGAAAGAGAAAGTCTCCAGAGGGTCTTCCAGCGTTTTTGTTCCAGAGTTCTAGAAGGAAGGAAGAACGGAGGATTGACTAAGCAAAACTGTAAAATAATAAAGCCTGGTTTGCTTTAGGTGACCTGGCCTGCTCTGTGATCTGTCCTAGGCCCTGGCCCCATGCCTAGTGCTTTCCTGCTCTTTCTTTCAGGACTTGTTCCCAGGGTAGGAGCTGCTATCCCTGTATCGTGAATGACCACCTGTTCTGTGATTTCTCAAGGATTTCTGCACAGTAAGCCTATCTTTCAGGGGAATTGTGAGTAGAGTTTAAGGCAACAGAGATGGGGTGGGGGGAGGTTTGGGGAGAAGGAATCCAGAGAGACTTCTTTGTGCTTCTGCAGTCTTCTCAGAAAGAGGGTCATAGCCGGGGCTAGTTTTTTTTTTTTTTTTTTTTTTTTTTTTTTGGCGCTTCGTTGTGGCGGCTCCGCTGCTCCTGAATTTCTTGCGCAGGGTGTGCTGCAGCGGGCGCAGCTTTCGGGCCCCGCCCAGCCCCC